>NC_045155.1:27428080-27460300 GCF_900700415.2 Clupea harengus
GAGAACTTATTTTATTTCTTAAAAATATTACTGCTCATATGATATTACATTGGCATTTGTATTAAAATATTCAATCATTGGCAAAATACTCAAAGAAGACTGACTCCTCTCTGACTGACTCTTGCTCGTTTGAGCAAAGTGTTTAAGCTTATTTTACTCTCCTCGTCTTTCCTGATGGCGTTGCGCCACTTGTACTGACACATCTGATACGCTGGGAGGCAGTATAGCCACCTCTGCAGTGATCGGGAATGACGCACTTTGATGGATAAGAGTTGTGAAGAAGCGAGGGACCCTCACCTTTGGTGGAATCTAATACATGCCATGGGAAATACATCTGAATTAAGAATTACGTGGAAGTACGAATGATTTAATGAATTTTGTCAGCATTCCATAACATGGTATAATGTAAGAAATATAAGAGAGTGGCCATTTAGAAAGGGGCGTGGTTATTTAAAAAACGGCTGCTCAGTGTATTTATCTACTCCAGACGTACTTGTGGTGTAAGATATTTATCTTCTTTTTTTTTAAAGGGGCGGGTAGGGTGCATATTGTAAGCCTACATTCAGTAGTTGGTGCAGAAAGCGGAAGAGATTGAGAAATGTTGCGAAGTTTGTTTTGCAGAAAAATGCTACAGACAAGGACTGAAAGTAAGGGTGATTTTGTACTGGACTGATTTTGAGATGATAGGGCAATACGTTTACGTCATTTTTAGACAGCTGCGAGTAACGTTAGTAGCTAGGCCTATGTTATGTGTTAGCTATTTAGATAGTTATTTGTATCAGGACTAGTATCTAGGTAGCATATGTAGTTTGTGACGAGTAACCTAGCCTATGACAGTAGTTTCACCTTACCTGACCATACATGTTATATCCAGTTTGTTTTGCTCAAATATTCGCAGCAGCGAGGCAAAGCGGTATCGTTACCCTACAGACAAGGTCTAAAAGTATGGGCGAAGGGTAGTTTTAAACTTGACAGCTATTTTATTGGGCTACAGAGGACATATACCTCTTTAACGCAGCATACATGGATACATGTGTGTTTAAGCCCATAGAAGGCTGATGTCTTGACGTTATTTTTCTGCTCTCTTGCAGATGCATGCTGATTTGCTGCTGTTTACAAAGAAACTGAATATTTCTTCAACTAATGCTCATAAAATCTGATCGTTATAGATATCAGTTGCCCAGGATGTATTGTAATAGTACTGTAATTTTGTCTATCAGTAGGCTTATCATAGCCTAATATTAAATGTGTAAATAATTTAAACAAATCAAACTTAGCTTTGATAGATATAGTAGTCTACTAGTTAACACCATGTTAAACGACATTATCTATAGACTAATTTTGTTTACAATCATAACACCATGTAATGATAATACAAAGGCATGTGATAGAGCTGAGTATATCTCTCAAGATGGATGCTGTCCAGTCTGTTCTCCTGGTAAGACATTGACATGAATTATGACTCCTCTGTAGGCTTATTTTTGATTTTATTTGTTTCAGTTTCTTTGCATCTGATCATTTGTTTACTTGTGTTTGATTGTTTTTTTTTTGGTGTTTATTATTTGTGCCTGAGAGTTTGTTTATTTATACAGGGTATTACGTGCGGAAGCACTGCACAGAGTATACCAGTACGACATGTGCCCCATGCCCTTCGTCCACTTTCTCTGATGAGGCCAGTGGTCTCACCAGCTGTTTGTCCTGCACAGTCTGTGATGTCGGTAAGCATCCTCAGCAATAGAGAATTTTCAATTATTTTTCAAAGGCCAAGGTTGCAGAGGTGTATCTGACATTCATCATGTATGCAGACATTTTAAAGAAATTTCAAATGAATTGAAGACAAAATGAATGAGTGATTCAAATCTTTGTTCTGCTGTTTAGTTTAATTCTGAATCCAATTGGCCACTGAACAGTTACACAAGTTAGTCATGTGCCCTTAAAGGGATGTGACTTATCTACAGTAATTAAAAAGCAACATGACTGAGAATTGGCTTTACGGTGTACATTTTTTAAGAGTCTGTGAAGTCTTACTTTTGCACAAATACATGTCTATAAAGCATCTGATGATTGTGACATTCTTCAGCTATATGGATAAAAGGCCATAAGGATTGCTTTTAATGTATTTCTGTAGCTGCAGGTCTAAGAGTGAAGAGGGCGTGCAGCTCCACCTCAGACTCATTCTGTGAGCCTCTGGAAGGTCACTACTGTACTGACCCAATCAAAGATGGCTGCCGAGGAGCTGTGGAACACACAAAGTGCTCACCAGGGCAGTACATCAACCAGACAGGTTAGGAAACTGAAGAGGAACATTTGCCAAGTGTTACGATGGGTTATGTCACATGGTAGTTTCAGTGATGTCACTATCTCTGGCTAATTGGTAAAAGCACACCTGCCAGCAGTGACTATCTTGAAACCAGTGACGTGCGGTGAGGTTCGTGGCTAGTGAGGCACTGACTCTTTCAGAGTCACATTTACAAATACATAAACCCAATAGAGTATCTTAAGTATCTCACCATCAGTGTTGTGCATGAACGCGTTCAAAAGAACGCGTTCATTGAACACGTTCATTTTTATGAGAACGATGAACTGAACGCAACTTCATGACAAATAATGAATTTGAACGGTGAACACGTTCATATTCTCTGAGGTCCAGCGCCACTGAGGTCTAGCTATAACATTATGGAATGTTTTCCTTCTACTGAGGAAAGACGCTGTCTAAATCAAATGCTTGTACCATGTCGTTGCTCAGTAGCCTAGCTGTTAAAAACGCCATAGTAATTATTTGTTAAATTGCCCAGACAGACCATGTTTCGGTAAATTACCATATTTGGTAATTGCGTTGGTTATGTGACTCCACTTCTCATGGTGCAATGTTTTGATATCGCTTCACGGCATAGTAGCAGTTAACTTCGGGCATATTTTCACATAATTGAACGTTGCACTTTGTTGAAGGTGTGTGCGTCCATGTATACGTGAGTTTGACTTTGTAGTCTACCTTGTCATTATGTGTTTGTTATAGTGTAGCTTTCTCATAATTGTTACGAGCACTGTCACTTAATTGATCTAGCATGATGCACTGTTCGTGAACTCGCTTAGCTAATGTACAAATACGAGTGTTTGTCGCTACACGATGGTAGTCCTTTGGGGGATAGTAGTCCCTCACATTGCGCATGCGTCATTTTGCGACACTGTCGACAGCGAAGCCACGCATGCGTCACAACGACAGATCCGTTTTCAATCATGGAGAAAAGCGACGAAAGCCAGTTTTTTGAAAACATGACCATTTATTTAAAAACAAAGAAGATGTTGTCACAGTGGACAAAACAGATGAGGTGGAAGATCAAAAAGTCTCTCCCCAGTTTCGTTTCATATGTTGACGTAGAGCCTTATGCTGTTAGCCGTTTACAACATAATTAAATATAACATTAAATATACCCACATTATGCGTTAAGACAAGCCCCATATGTTGACGTTTAAACCGTTTACAACATTATTAAATATTACGTTAAATAAACCTACATTATGCGTTAAGACAAGCCAGATATGTTGATGTTGATGTTGAGCCTTATGCTGTAAACCGTTTTGTTGTCTGATCATGCGCGATTATGTTGAGCCTTATGCCATAAACCGTTTGTGTCTGAGCATGCGCAATGTGAGGGACTACTATCCCCCAAAGGACTACCATCGTGTAGCGACAGTGTTACAGGGTTTACCTATGCTAACTTTTGAGCGGTCTTTCATTTAGTGTACATGCCCTTGTTGATCTGAGATTAAGCCAGTAGGATGTCATTGCTGAAGAGGTTAAATTATTACCTTTAGTTCCCTGTATAATTCATTATTTAAATGGTACTACAGGGCTGTGTATTAATAATTATTATTATGTGCAGGATTTTTACACACTGTCTGATGAAGTTTCCGACAGTAAAAATCTCACCTTTCTGTGCAAATTATGTCCTCCTGAAAAATTTGCAATAATTAAAAAAAAAAAATGAAAATGAACTGAACTATGAACTAGTTCAGAATTTAAATGGTGAACTATGAACGTGAACGATTCATGTTTACTTGTATGAACTGAACTTTGAACTAGTTCATGAGAGGTGTGAACGTGCACAACACTGCTCACCATTCAATTGGCAGCTTGCACATTGACTACTGGTTGTTTTTCACATCAGCATTCTTTACACAGGTATAGGTAAGGTACATACGGTTGGCAGCTGCTAGTTTGTGATGAACTCGTGTTAATATGTGTGAATATGCACTCATGAATATGAACTTGTGAATATGAACTTTCATACGAAGTTGCACAAGCACCCTGAGGGTTTTTACCTTTTCCCATTATAATTTTAAGAGTTAAATCGAGGAGACTATAACATCAGCTAGATAATCAGCTATCATTTCATGCAAATTTAACTCTTCCAATTAAATCGTTTAAGGTTATTAAGTTTCCTTAGCTAGCTAATTAGCTAGCATAGCAACTGGATAACCAGCAACCAGGAAACACAACTTTAGCTGCAATTTAAGTTTAATTTCTCAAAATCAGCTCACCAATAAAAAGCAGTCTTGGGTTCAAAGTGATCACAACCACTGTGATGTTAAATGGCTTCACATAGACATTAAACAATCCTAAGAGAAATAATGGGAAATCAACAGAGCTGCCGCTGTACGTCCCAAACCAAATTTATTCTTGAGGTTCCACACATTTTCAAAGCATTTTGGCTTTGAATGTGAGAAGTCGATCGAGTTATCTTCTGTCCCGTCATTTGAAGCATACCTTTTAGCTCCGGCATAGGTCTCCCATTATTGATCACTTCACGTTTTGATTGAAAGTCCTGTTTTGAGAAATGTTTTAGCTTAGCAATAGAATCTTCCATTTTCGCAGTCAGGGTCAAATATAAGTGTAGAAGAAGAGCAGGTACTGAGGTACTGTGTGCTTTTTCAATGCGGTGTCGCTACCCGATCCTAGTCCTCTACCTGATCCTAGTCCTCTACCTGATCCTAGTCCTCTACCTGATCCTAGTCCTCTACCCGATCCTAGTCCTCTACCTGATCCTAGTCCTCTACCTGATCCTAGTCCATGCTCATGCGCATGCGTCACTTTGCGACATTGTCGACAGCGAAGCCGCGCATGCGTCACAACGACAGATCATGTAGGATTGCTGGTTTCAATCATATACATTTATATCTTTGTCTATGGTTTCAATCATGGAAGACAGCAAAGACAGCCAGTTTTACCGAAACATGACCGTTTATTTAAAAACGAGAGAGATGGAGGTGGAGGTGGAGGATCACACTGTCTATCCCCAGTTACATTTTGAGGGGTACGTTGTACAGCAAAACAGCAGTAAAATGAAGACTGCTCTATAGTCTGAGCAAATTAGCTTGAAAAGGTGAAACGTATAAATATTACATGAAATATCCCCACATTATTCGTTAAGGCAAGCCCCATATGTTGACGTTGAGCCTTATGCTGTAAACCGTTTACAACATAATTCAATATTACATTAAATATACCCACATGATGCGTTAAAACAAGCCCCATATGTTGACGTTGAGCCTTATGCTATAAACCGTTTACAACATTATAAAATATTACGTTAAATAAACCCACATTATGCGTTAAGACAAGCCCCACATGTTGATGATGAGCCTTATGCCGTAAACCGTTTGTGTCTGAGCATGGACTAGGATCGGGTAGAGGACTAGGATCGGGTAGCGACATGCTGTTTTATCTCAGATCAACAAGACTAAATAGGTTCTACGCATGCGCTAAACCCAATTTGTGAGGGATTGCGCAATCTGAGGTGAGGCACTGCCTCACCGTCTCGCTGTCTCCTGTCTGTTTGAACAGAACATGTGCAAATTCAGCGATTTTGATTATAAAAATGCTCGAAATGATTGGAATCATGCCGAAATTACATTTATAGCACAGATCAGTTCACGATGACAGGTGAGGCTCTGCCTTCCCTGACCGCACGTCCCTGCTTGAAACCAATGTAAGGGCTGGTCAAAGGACATAAAGAAAGCCATTTTTTCTTTCTTTCTTTCGAAAAAATTTATTGTCACCATGCGATCATTTCATTTCAGGTTTACATTGATTTAATTTTCCACTTCATACAATTTACTTTTTCTTCTTTTTACAACAGTTTTTTTTCTTTTCATCACTTTATACACTTTTCACGGTTTTCACCTTTTTAAAAGTAAATTTTTGAAATAAATAAATTTTTCTTTTTGTTCTTTTTAAACAAAGGGGTGTGTGTGTGTTCATGTGTGTAAAACGTCCATGAAAGGTTGTATAAAAGAGTCCATGTTTGTGGATAAAGAGCCAATAAAAACCAATAAATAAGTAAATGAAATAAAACAATAAAAGTCTCCTCATGCAGGACCAGTGTGAGCCACCTCCAGGCTGGCTCCACCCCACCCTCCATTACACAGAAAGGTTGCCGCTTCCGACGGTCCAACGGAGACCCCTCACCCTGTGCCCGCTGCTCCATCCCTCTTTTGTGCTTCGTCACTTTGCGGGGGGGCATCGGCGGAAATCAGGGACCGTGGTGGCCGGGACCCTCTTGCGTGTCACCCCGACCCCCTCCGATTGGCGATGCGCGGGGCCTCCTGCTGTGCAGATGTTAGCAGCCGCCTAAGCGCGAGCAGGGGCACCGTCACACGCTTCCCCACCAGCAGGTTTCTGGAGGTCCACAATGCGGCCTCCACACTGAGCCAGAGCGCAGTAAAGTCCGCGGCTGGTAGACTCTCCAGCCTCTGACCCACCCCATGTACCGCTGCCCGGTAGTCCAGTGGGCGGACCTCCCCCGCCAGCAGGCTCGGGCATCTCAGGGGGCCGGTCGCGGCCCACAGGTCCCCTGCCACACTGCACTCCCAGAACACATGCCTCACGGTCTCCGGTCTGCCACACCCGGGCCATGGGCAGATGGGGTTCTTTGCCATACCCCGGGAATGCATAACGGCCCTGACCGGTAGGATCTCGTGGGCCGCCATCCACGACAGATCCTTCTGTTTGTTCTGGAGGGTGGGGTGGGCCACGTTCCTCCACACTAGAACGGGGCTCACCTTCTCCCAGTCCTGCACAAGGGAGACAAGCATTTTTGCCTTAGTTAAAACAGTGACATCCTGCCCCTCCAGATCATATTTCTGTAAAAACTCTAATAAAAAGATACTGGGGGGCAGATTAAAAGAAACTGGACATTTTAAACTGGGTTTTAAAATCATAAGTTTCCTTAGGTACGACCCCATCCAGAATCTGGCTAAGGCCGATGTTTTATTATCTCTGGATGGGGCCGTTGCGTATTTGATGTGGAGGGTGGTGTACTTGGAGCCTAAAAACAGGTGGGGGTCTGGGAGGCCCTTCCCGCCGTTCTCGGGGCGCTTCTTGACGGTTTCTCTTTTGATCCTCTCCCACTTGGACCCCCACAGAACGTAAAACACCGCCCTCTCTAAACCTTAAAGGAAAAAGCGGGGGGGGGGGGGGGGGGGGGGGGGACACTAAAAACAGAGCAAAGAAGTCAAATGAATGGTAAAATTACTGCTTTGATTATTAAAGCTTTGCCCTCAAGCGTCAGGTGTCTCAGTCCCCAGTAACCAGGTCTTTGCCTAACTTTCCCTAACTTGTCAGTCCAGTTACCCCGTCCAGCTCCCTCTTCGTCAAATTTGACCCCTTTATGTCTTTGGTTTTAAAATCCAGATTTAGTCCAGTCGGGACGTCAACCCATGGTCCAAAGAGCTGGGCCTCGGACTTGCTCCTATTGAGCTTAGCGCCCGAGGCCCTTCCATACCAGTCTGTTAGTCCTAAAGAAAGCCATTAGGCAGTGAGAACTGCAAGTAGATGAACTTTACTGGGCTATGTCAGGCTGGCACACACACACACATTCACATGCAGACACAGTAGCTCCTACTTTCATGGTTTGACAACATGTTGGAACAGTGTTTACAGTTTGGCTTTTGCGTTTGCTTTCAGTTTTGGTTAAGTCAAGTGGAAGATGGCTCAAGCTACAACCACCTTCTTTAACCAGAAGATAATGAAGCTTTGCTGCCAGAGTTGGGCCTTCGTTTGTAACATAGTATATACAGTATATAGTCATAATCACAGTTGAACAATAGTCCTGGAATAAATTATGTGGTTTGAAAGTTAATTAAGCATTCATATTTTTCTCATCTATGCATGCAGGTTCAACATCTTCAGACACTGTGTGTGACAACTGTGGTAATAGCACATATTCAAATGGATCATCGTCATCCTGTATACCGCACACACGGTAAGTTCATCAAACCATAATTATTTTCTGTAACAGTACACTGAGTTTTCTTCAGACACTGTGTGTGACAACTGTGGTAATAGCACATATTCAAATGGATCATCGTCATCCTGTATACCGCACACACGGTAAGTTCATCAAACCATAATTATTTTCTGTAACAGTACACTGAGTTTTCTACGGCCCCAGCCAAAAAAATAATGATTGATTAATTTTGCTCTTATAGGTGTCAACCAGGATATGAAATTACAAAAGAAGGAACACTGTCATCTGATACTGAGTGTGAAAAAAACATTTCCATAATTCCTGTTATTGTCCTTGTGGTCACACTGATATCTGTTGCAATAGCAGTATTTTGCTGGTGGCGAAACCGCAGGAAAAACTGTTTCTCTCATGGTATGAAATTATAATATCATAATATGATCAAATGTAATATTTAGTGTTTTATTATAAAGGGGTTGTCAGTATTTCCAACATACTGGCTTCTGTCATGGGGGTAACATTATTGAAACGGTTTACTCAGCTGTTATTAAACACCAGGAGTTATTTTTTGTTTTTAGGTCACGACGAGAGGACAAGTTCCAATGATTATGCAGTCAGATTTAGGTGAGAGGTACAAATTGCACTTTGGTTTCACTCTTTCTTTCTTTCTTTCTGTGTCCATCTCTGTCTCTCTCTAGTTTTTCTACATTTTGTAGCGACGGGACTCATTTTGTCAATATTATGTCATGAAAAAGGAATATCTTTGAGATCTGTTTGAACAAAATGAGAGGTCCTGCCTGTAAGCCTTTGAACACACACTTTTCTTCCTTTTATTTCTACGAAATTCCACCAAAGGCCGATTGCCGATTAATCAGACATCACCTCAGGAAGCTTAGGAGACTCGCACCATCCAGAAATGCTGCATGAGCCACTTACAGAGGATGAGGCTAAGATCTGAAAATGCTGAACTACTCCAATCAAGAATCGCTGCATCAGCCACTCACAGAGGAGGAGGCTAGGAGCAGGAGTTGCTGAACTACTCCAATCAAGAATCGCTGATACAAGAGGCGGAGGGCGGAGAGGATGAGCTAGAGATAGGAGCAGAGAGAGGAGCAGAGAGAGGAGGAGTACAGATCCTAGTGGTACAAGAGGCAGAGGATCTAGAGGAAGAGCAACAGAGAGAAGAGAGAGTGCAGGTCCTGCATACCTGTCAAGTTAACATGACTGAAATCCATGAGGTCAGTGATTGAAATCCGTGAAAATATCCATGAGCCATCCCCGCCGCCCACATACACATAAAAGACAACACATGCAAGCATATTCGTAAACAGGTCTGGTTAGCCTGGAGATAAGGTGTTCAGTGATGCTGAATACTAAAACTTCATTGACTATAGTAGCCTCAAACTATAGTCAATGATAGTGGATAAGATGGGGAGAGAGCATTCAAGTATTGTAGAAAAGCTTAGTGTGTATACAGTGTGCTCATAAGGTTACTATTACAGCTTAGTGTGTATACAGTGTGCTCATAAGGTTACTATTACAGCTTAGTGTGTCTACAGTGTGCTCATAAGGTTACTATTACAGCTTAGTGGGTATACAGTGTGCTCGTAAGGTTACTATTACAGCTTAGTGTGTATACAGTGTGCTCATAAGGTTACTATTACAGCTTAGTGTGTATACAGTGTGCTCGTAAGGTTGCCATTAAAAGGGTAAGTAGAGTAATGAAAAAGAAAACTATGCATATGGTGGCAAATATTTACATTACAGGTAAACAAGCTAGCACAGAGTATGTAGATGCATCATGAGCAGAGTGTAATTAATGCATGACAGTTTGGTGGGGATGGGTAGGCGTAGGCAGAGGGTTTCTGAAAAGTAGATCAGGTGGAGAGACTGCAGCAGCATCCCACAGCGGACACAGTGAGTGGGCAAAGGTCAGGCTATAAGAGATAAAATGTGGTCAGTAAACATCAGTTTGATAAACAGATAAAGAGATAAAGTTAAGTAAGCACTTAACCGTAGGTAACATGGCCATTTTTATCAGAATTAATGTCTTAGCATAACGCAATAAAGAAGTAGATGAAGAAGGAGAGGCTGTAATACAAGGATTGCAGGGGTGGCAGGATACAACCACATTACACAACTGTCTGTCAACAGCCGCAACACGCTAAGCGTGCTGTACCCGGGAACTGTAAGGTACTCTTATAGTTGAACATTTGCCGTCTGTACCCAGTTAAGATGTCCATCAAGCTGTTTATATTAGCTTATAAACTACATTAGCCACAGTTAATAAATCATATAAAAGTATACCTATAGCTATCGTGTTATGCAAGTTTACAAAACAGTCCCACTCGGCTAGGAAGAAATTAGCACAAGGACTCTGACGGTGTTTGAGGACAGAGATTGTGGCTGTGTTGACAAGCAGTAAAGCGCAAAGTTAAAACATGCCAAAGAAAGGAAAAGTGTGTATTGAGTCACTTGTTCACAGTATTGTGTTGTACATAATGATTAGCTCATGTTCATGCTTAATGCCTGGGTTTCTGAGCAGAGACCAGTTTGAATGATTGCCAAGAGAGAGGCTTAATGTGGTACAAACACACACAGAAAAACTCCGGGACTTTCCGCTGCAGCTAGAGGTTTTTTTCTTTTTCACTTTCACTTGAAGGTGGATATAACACCCACAGGCAGTCAGGTTGCTGGTCAATGCTCCGTGGCTTGGAAATGCAAAGTGACGTGTGCGTTTATACGCCCTCTAGTGTCAAGGCAATGAAAGTTGCAGAATATATATTGCACAATTCATACACATTCATAATTCAGTATACAGGGAGCAGATAAACAAACCGAAAAAGAAAAATCCCAAAACCTTGTGCATAAATAGATGTCTTATCCTGAAGACAATGAGTGGAGCATGTGCCCGAATAAATTACTTATTTTAAAGGAAGAAGTGTAGTGGAGGACTGTTAAAATAGCATTAGGAAAGTGCATTAATGGTGGGAAATGAAAACAAACTATAGAGGAAGTGAGAGTGAGTTGGTAGGATTGTGAGAGTGGGTTGTCTGGATTGTTAGAGTAAATTGTCAGGATTGTGAGAGTGAGTTGTCAGGATTGTGAGAGTGAGTTTTCAGGATTGTGAGAGTGAGTTGTCAGGATTGCAGATGTCCTCTGCCTACAGTCTCATTCCCAGAGAATTGCTGCTGACACTCATACCATTAGGCTCAGATCCATCATACACTTTGTTTTCTACAGATAAAGAGATAAAAAGAGACCTCTTGTGTCACTCTGTAATGATTAATGTGGTGTACTTTATGTCTAAGGACACATATGATGACGTATGATATATACTGTGTTTTATATACATTTTTTGTGTTTAGCAAATTGAAAAATATTATCTTCTTTTTTGGGTGATGGTCACCTTAAAGTTGCATGCTTGTATTGCTGGTCTACCTCCTGATACATACATAGCCTTTGGGTTACCCCCCAACATACATAAACAAGGTAGCTGCTTCCAAGCAACCAAGGCTGTCAATCAGTAGTGATTATGGACATGGATTACGGTTTGTCTCTGACATAGATGTTGAGACCTCTATTTTTACTATAATCAATTATCATTAATATTGCTGTGTGCATCACGCACTAATTGAGATTTTGAAAATCAGGAAATGTCAAAAAAGACACACACAGAACAGCACATAACCTTATAAATAACTTTATTAAATGTTGTTGTTCACAGATATATTATACAGTAAAAAGGAAATACAAAATGTGTGTACTTGCTTATTTCGTTATGTGGCATATTTTTTATAAAATAAAAACATGCCATCCCAATGAATTAGGAAGTTACCATACTACTTCTAAAACAAACAGTTTAAGAATTGATCCAGCTTGTTGTTAATGAACACTAAGGATATTGCTGTTAAAATATCACCTTTAAATCTGTTTCTCCATCATATCCCACTCGTGTCTGTGACACAAGCTAGTTCTATATTAGATAAGCATAGCCATGATGTAGGCTACTATGCCCTATCTGTCTGCTTTGAGTTTGCCTTTCAGTCTGGCCATCAATACACAATCAGTTTGGTGTCATCCATCGTTGATGAGTGATCAATAAGTGAAGACCAGAAAGTGTGTACTTTAATTTAGTTGTACATTTGACTTCTATTACCCCCGTTCAGGGCGATGGCGTGAGAGAGAGACTACTACCTTATCATTTAAATGTAACAGGTAGTAGCATATGCCTTAATGTTGGCCATATTAGTAGGTTTAATGCTAGATTTAGCTTTCAATATACAAGTTGATATTACATGTGCTGGTATTAGCATATGATAGCTTTAAGTGCATTAAATTGGATGTGATAATCCATTGTCATCAGTTTAGCTAAAAAACTCATTTGGTTGATCAATGATAACATGCTAGAAATTGTATAGCAGGGGGCGCTGTTGAGCATGCCTATAGAGTAGACGTGTCTTCCGCAGCTCCTGCAAAATCCTAAATGTAATTAATATTTTGTGAACCTTACAAATACTTAGACTCGAATATTTCGTACACCAAACGTTTGATATCTATATAATGTCGCACAAGACTCCTAAAGACTCCAGAGAAAGTCGGTCAACTTCAAGAAACACGACGAACTTGGAGGATGCTAATTCCAAAACTATGGATGCGCTAGCAAAAGCTGTTGGTGTTATCCAAGCTTCCATCAACTCATTCCGAGAAGAAAACCGGGCGTCTATTGCTTCTTTACACACAACGCTTAATGCACTTGGCCAGAGAATTACGAGTGTGGAGGAAGGACTTAATGAACTGGATAAAAGATTGGACGGTGTGGAGCTATCACAAACTTCCTTAGCTAAGGAGAATTGCGAGCTAAGGGAGAAAGTATCATACCTGGAGAATTACACAAGAAGGCACAACATTAGAATCGTCGGGATAAAGGAAAACATAGAGGGAACAAAGCCAACGGAGTTCATCGCTAATCTACTTGTGGAGTTGTTTGGAGAGGATAACTTTATAATGTCACTGCCTGTGGATAGAGCTCATCGAAGCCTAGCTCCTAAACCGCGAGATGGCGACAAACCACGACCATTCATTGTAAAGCTACATCACTTCCAGACCAAAGAGCGGATCCTGCGCCTTGCGCGAGAGAAAGGTGCGCTTACCTACAATGGATCAAGAATTCATATATTCCCCGACTTCAGCCCGGACATCAACAAACGTCGTGCAGCCTTCTCCGATTGCAAGCAGATGCTCCATGCTGCACACATCAAATTTGGTATGTACTTTCCAGCCACACTGCAGTTCATCCACGACAAGAAGCGTATGAAGTTCACCGACCCCGTAGAGGCACTTGCATCAACAATCACATCGCTGGCCAATCTCCTTCACGCTCCATTCCGGACGAGGATAATCAAGGTGACGAGTCAAATCCAGAATGATTATGAACTATATCTGACCAATTGCATAAGGGGGAAAGAACCACTAGAATTCCTTTTTTTTTTCTAACTATACGTTCAATGACCTATCCGCCATTAATGTAGCTATACAATATATGATGGACAGTCCTTTCCCTCTACACCGTATAGTTTCATGTTCATAGTATGTCTGAGTGCATGACCTAATTTTTACAAACATAGAGGTTCACAAAGTTTAGACTGCTTGTTTAATAGCAGGAGAGTTGCAAATGAGAGTTTGCGAAAAGTTAATGTGTCTCAGGGGGGGATGCCATTGTCAGGCTTTAGGGCTCTGTTTACTATGTGTTAAGTGTAATTGTGTGTGTATATATGTCTTTTTTGTTTTTTGTGCATCCATTATCTTATTCCATTCAAGTAGGATAGACACAGGTATATTTGATAAGTTTACTTGCAATGACACATAATACCTCCAATGCAATTCTAGGCAACAGGGATGTAAACATTATAAGTTGGAATGTAAAGGGTCTTAATCACAATGTTAAAAGGAAGAAGGTTCTCTCACACTTGCAACATCTGGAGGTAGGCATAGCAATGCTACAGGAAACTCATCTACGCAACAGGGATCATATTAGGATTCATAGAGACTGGGTGGGACAAATGTTTCATTCAAAATTTGATGGCAAAAGTAGAGGAGCAGCCATACTTATTCATAAGAATATTCAATTTGATGCAACAAGCACCATCTCTGATCCAAATGGTAGATATGTAATGGTTGTGGGAAAGCTATTTCAGATCCCCGTCATATTAGTTTGTATATATGCTCCTAATTTTGATGACCATTGTTTTTTTGAGAGGATGTTTAGCTCTATCCCTAATCTTGACAGTCATCATCTTATTTTGTCTGGTGATTACAATCTAGTAATGGACCCAACATGGGATCGTTCTTCTCACTCTATGTCAAAACCAACTAAATCAGCTCAAACAGTGCAAGCATTCATAGATTCACATAAACTGATCGACCCATGGAGATTTAAAAATCCCTCTAAAAGGGAATATTCTTTCTTTTCCAATGTACACAAATCATTTTCAAGAATAGACTTTTTTCTAGTTGATCCTTTTCTTCTAAATGTTATCACCGAATGCAAATATCACTCAATTATGATCTCTGATCATGCCCCTGTAGGTATGACAATAAAACTTCTATCTCAGAGGTCCAGGCGGTCATGGCGACTTGATCCACTCTTGGCTGACTCTGACTTTGTTGAGTTTGTCTCAGAACAAATAGATTTCTACCTGGAAACCAACAGAACAGATGACATATCAGCCTCAACTCTGTGGGAAGCGCTTAAGGCATATCTTAGAGGACAGATCATTTCTCACAATGCACGCACTAGAAAAAAACACCATAATACTATTATAGATGTATCCTCCAGAATTAAGACTTTGGATAACCAGATATCAACGTCCCCCACCCCTGACTTGGTCAAAACAAGAATCAGCTTACAAACTGAAGCGGATCTTCTATCTACCAATGAGGCAGAAAGGCTGATATTCAAGTCCCGTAGTCGATTTTATGAAGAGGGGGATAAACCTTCTAAACTACTGGCCAGCCAGCTTCGTCAGAAAGCAGCATCTCATATCATACCACAAATTAGACTGTCTGATGGTTTACTAAGCGAAGACCACCAAGCTATAAACAACCAATTTAAAGAGTTTTACTCAAAACTATATTCATCAGATTTAAAACCAGATCAACACCAATTTGATGCCTTTTTCTCCAAAAAAGTGAAAGTGTAAAGTGTTTTCCAAAGTAATTGCCCTCCGTCTTGAGTCAGTCCTACCGGATTTGGTCTCATATGATCAGACTGGATTTGTTCAAGACAGGCAGTCTTATTTTAATTTGAGACGCCTGTTTAACATCATTTATACCAAGTCTGATAAATTAGTCCCTGAAGCAGTCGTATCTCTTGACGCAGAAAAGGCATTTGATAGGGTCGAGTGGGACTATCTCTTTTATACACTACATAGATTTGGGTTTGGCCAAAATTTAATTAAGCTAATCAAATTAATATACACTGACCCTACTGCTTCAGTTTTTACCAATTCTATCTCCTCTGATTACTTTGGTCTACACAGAGGGACCAAACAAGGTGACCCCTTAAGTCCACTACTTTTTGTTCTAGCTATAGAGCCACTTTCAATTGCATTAAGAAACAATGGTAAAATAGAGGGTATTGTGCGTGGGGGCCTAACACATACTGTCTCACTATATGCTGATGATTTATTATTATATGTCACCAACCCAGTTACCAGTGTACCTGAAGTCCTTGATGTTCTTGAACATTTTGGAAAAATATCAGGGTACAAGCTTAATTATAACAAAAGTGAATATTTTCCTATTAATAAAACTGCTGAAATATATCCCAACTTACCCTTTAAGCTCTCAGCTAACTCATTTACATACAGTGCCCTCCGCAATTATTGGCACCCTTAGTGAATATGAGCAAAACAGGCTATAAAAAAATATGTCTTTGCTGTTTATCCTCTTGGTCTTTCACTCAGAATATTCACAAAAATCTTACCTTTTCATTGAAGTAAAATTATTGAAAGAAAAAAAAACTGTTGACATTAAATAAATATTTTTCCCCAAAACATGTGTGCCACAATTATTGGCACCCCTAGACAAATCTTATAATTAAAATCTAACTGAAGTATATTTACAGTCATTTTTTACATTTTTAAGTTCACCTGTTTGATAAGGAAGTCTTAAGAGGTCAACCATGACTTCCTGTTCCACTGGCGTACAAATATGAGGTGACACAGGCCAAATTCCATTAGTCATTCATCACTATGGGAAAGACCCAAGAACACAGTGACGATGTGCGACAGAAAGTTGTGGAGCTGCACAAATCAAGAAATGGACACAAGAAAATCTCTAAAGAGTTGAAAATACCCATTTCCACTATCATGAAAATAATTAAGAAGTTTAAAGCGACAGGAGATGTTAAGAATCAGCCTGGAAGCGGACGTATGTGTACATTGACCCCACGCACCGTGAGGAGGATGGTTCGACTGGAAAAAGAATCTCCAAGGATCACAGCTGGAGAATTGTAGAGGTGAGTTGAGTCTTGGGGTCAGAAAGTCTCCAAAACTACCATCAGACGCCACCTACATCACCACAAGTTGTTTTGGAGGGTTGCCAGAAAAAAGCCTCTGCTGTCAATCAACTACAAACTAAAGCACCTACAGTTTGCCAAATGTAAGTCAGACTTTCAATGGGGCCGAGTTATATGGTCAGATGAGACCAAAATAAAGCTTTTTGGCAACAAACATCAAAGGTGGTTTTGGCGTAGACAGAAACATAGCCATACAGAAAAGACCCCCATACCCAATGTGAAGTATGGTGGCGGATCTTTGATGTTGTGGGGCTGTTTTTCTTCCAAAGGCCCTGGACATCTTGTTAGGGTACATGGTATCATGGACTCCATCAAATACCAGCAGATATTAAATGAAAACCTAACAGCCCCCTCCAGTAAGCTTAAAATGGGCTGTGGTTGGACCTTCCAGCAGGTCAATGATCCGAAGCACACCTCAAAATCAACACAAAAATGGTTCACCGACCGCAGAATAAAGGTTTTGCCATGGCCATCACAGTCCCCCGACCTAAACCCCATAGAAAATCTGTGGGATGAGCTGAAGCCGAGTCTACAAACGTTGACCTCAGAATCTGAAGGATCTGGAGAGATACTGCATGTAGGAATGGTCTCAGATCCTGTGCCATGTGTTCACCAACCTCATCACGCATTATAGGAGAAGACTCCGAGCTGTTATCCTGGCAAAGGGAGGCTGCACAAAACATTAAATTAAGGGGTGCCAATAATTGTGGCACACATGTTTTGGGGAAAAATATATATTTAATGTCAACAGTTTTTTTTTCTTTCAATAGTTTTACTTCAATGAAAAGGTAAGATTTTTGTGAATATTTTGAGTGAAAGACCAAGAGGATAAACAGCAAAGACATATTTTTTTATAGCCTGTTTTGCTCATATTCACTAGGGGTGCCAATAATTGCGGAGGGCACTGTACCTAGGTGTAAAAGTTACCAAGTCCTATCATCACTTATTTAAAAACAACTTTGCTTCTCTTCTGGAACAGACCAAAAAAGATATTCAGCGGTGGTCCATTCTACCATTATCCCTTATTGGGAGAGTAAATTCTATAAAGATGAATGTAGTACCAAAATACCTTTATTTATTTCAAGCTATACCTATATTCATACCAATGTCATTTTTCAAAGCCTTCAGCCAGTCAGTATCTTCTTTTATTTGGAATAGTAAAGCTGCACGTATAAGAAAAGAATTTATGGAGAGACCTAAATCCTGTGGTGGATTGTCCCTGCCAAATCTCCGTTCATATTACTGGGCTGCTAATTTAAATGCTATCTCTCTATGGCTAAAGGAGTGGGATGACACAGCCCCTGCGTGGCTTCAAATTGAACTTGCTACAAGTAGGCCACACTCACTTCCTGCTTTACTCTGTGCATCTTTACCAACAATAGTGAATAATGTGAATGGAAATGTAATTGTGAATCAGTCTTTGCGCATCCTCAAACAATTCAAAAAAATGCTTAGGCATCCAAAACATCTCGATCTACTCTCCAATAACAAATAATCATCTTTTCCAGCCATCTCTGTTAGACAATGGCTTCAAGATCTGGCGTGATAAAGGTATACATAGCATAAGGGACCTTTATTTTGAAAACACTTTTGCCAGCTTTGAACAGCTGTCCGCAAAATATGAACTGACAAATGCTCACTTCTTTCGCTACTTACAAATCAGAGATTTTGTGCGTAAGAAATTTCCTAACTTTCCAAACCTCCCTCCCTTATCCTGCTTGGACTCTTTGTTAAAGGTTAATTTGTTAAAAAGAGGTAGAGTATCAATGATTTATGCAGAGATCATGAACATACTGAGTCCCTCTGTATCACATATAAGGGAGGAATGGGTAAATGATATTGGGGTAACACTTTCTGATGAAGAATGGGAGATGGCTCTTTTTAGGGTACATGCCTCGTCTATTTGCTCAAGACATGCCTTAATACAGTTTAAAGTCTTGCACCGTCTACACTATTCAAAAGTTAGACTTGCAAGAATATTTCCAGATATAAACCCTGTGTGTGACCGATGCAAACAGGCCCCTGCGACCAACGGCCATATGTTATGGTCTTGCCCAAAACTTACGGAGTTCTGGGATTCCTATTTCAAAACAATTTCCCAAATATATAACTATCATATTCAGCCATCATCTGCAACTGCCATCTTTGGTATCACACTGTGTTCAGAAGAATCCAATCCACCAGCAAACCTACAACGGGTCATTGCTTTCTCCTCATTATTGGCTAAGCGTGCCATTCTTTTTAAATGGAAAGATCCAAAGCCTCCAACACATAGTCAATGGATAAGAGACATGATGCAAAACATAAAACTAGAAAAAATAAGATGTACACTGAATGGCTCAATGAAGAAATTTCATAAAACATGGGATCCCTTTATACAACATGTAAATATGTTACCTGGCCTAGAACTGTAAATATATATTGTATTATATCTTGTCACTGTAGTATATCTTGTCACTATTGATCTGCCCTACTCATATACCGAAATATAGGGTTATAAATATATGAAATATATATATATATGAAATATATAATAATAATAATAATAATAATAAATAGTATATAATAATATTATATGATATATATATATTGTATGTATATATATATATATGAATATAAATAATAATAATAATAATAATATATGAAATACTGGGATGCTGTTTTGTTTTGTCTTGTTTTTTTTTTTTCTTTCTTGTTCCCTTAGGTATGTCTGTCATTTGTCATGTGAGGTGTCAATTGTTGTTGTAATATAATTTTATATCATATAACTTCTAAAATGTATTGTCTGTAAAGTGGTAAAAAATCACAATAAATAAAGTGTTTAAAAAAAAAAAAGAAATTGTATAGCAGTGGGCGGGGTGCACTGTGGCGCAAGCTGATAAGCCCCCCATTAACGGGCTTCATTGCCCGCAGGGACACAGGTTCTAATCTGGACTGCTGTCGTTCTCCCGATCCCCTCCCAATGTCTTCCAAATCTTAAAAAAAAAAAAGAAAAAGAAATTGCATAGCAGTGATACACTTTATACTTGTATCTTTCATATTCATTTTTATTGATGTATTGAAGTTCATATATGAACCCAGGCACTAACCCTAAGTTCATATACATATGAACCCGAACACTAACCCTGAGTTTATCTACATATTATGTTACATTTCTTCCAGTTTTGCCCTACTTTCAGTCAACATGTAACAGAGTTGAACTAAGCACCCTCTTCAGCGTGGTGATTGGAGGAGAAGTTGAACTAAGCACCCTCTTCAGCGTGGTGATTGGAGGAGGAGTTGAACAAAGCACCCTCTTCAGCGTGGTGATTGGAGGAGGTGTTATGCAGGGCGTATAGGGGTGGCAGAATAGCTTTGCTTTTTCACCCCGTCTTTAATGGATACGACTGTCTTGAAACCATAACGACAATTTATTTTTTTCCTTTCTTATTTTATTTACATTATTTGTTTTTACCAATAATTTATAGTTTTATTTAGTTTTACATGTTCTTCATGTAGCCCTTATCATTTTTCCATACTGATTATAGACGTTCCCTTAATGTTGTATTGACAATGGTAATAGTAGTGGTACCGTATACACTCCCTAAGACTCTCCCACGAGTATGCGATACGTTGTTCTTTCCCCTACTCTGTTCAGCCGGACAAGAATATCAGATGAGGACACCCTTAAATATGTTTTGTAATGATATATATA
Organism: Clupea harengus; assembly: GCF_900700415.2. Taxonomy (NCBI): domain Eukaryota; kingdom Metazoa; phylum Chordata; class Actinopteri; order Clupeiformes; family Clupeidae; genus Clupea; species Clupea harengus. The sequence continues at coordinate 27,448,602 of NC_045155.1, forward strand.
TATATATATATAAAGTTCTCAACTGCTTTACAAGGGGCGTATTTACCATCATACCAATATTTCAAATACTGATTTAATTCCCAGAATGAAAGATGAAGACTAGAGTACTGAATGACGACAGCTGATTTACTGGATTGAGATGTGCTGAAACACAGGAATGAATGAAGTCATTAGTCATTAAATATCCATGGGAGCTTATGGTGATTGGATGAAAAAAAGAACAATACTGAAGATGTGGTGTCGGGCCGGTGACATTTTCATTCTGAAGGAGAAGAACACTATGACCATATATTGTCCATTTAGATCCACCGAAGACTCCAGTGGGTTAGTTGCTACTCCTCAACTTTGGTCAGCATGTGCTGATACTGTAAGCCAGTCCTTGAAACTTGCAACTTCATGAAGTGCAATATGTATTTGTTATTGCCCAAAATGTAAAGTCCTTCTTGACCAATAAAGTTATCATTCTGAAGGAATGTCTATCAGTATTCTTGTGCTCTGTGTGCATCTTTGTTGATTCAGGTGTGTTTATGTATGTTTACATTTTAAGGAGCAGGAAATATGAACACCAATGATGGCAGCAAGCTAAAACGTTACCAAGTCTGTAGTTTTAAATAAAAGAGGATCAAAGAATGTGACAGACCAAGTCTTCCTTTATTCAGTGTGTGGACCAACAAACTCTCACCCCCAAGGACCAGGAAACAGAAGCAAAACAACATGATATCACAGTTAACTACATCACAAATCATGTGGACAAGTTTTTTAAATGTCTGAAACATTTGATATTTCCACATGGCTCTCTGTAAGACGGGGTTGACTCAGGTTGATTAAGGGTTTTCATTTGCCCAGCAGGAGGCGCCAACATTCCAGATACACAAGAGAGATGATGGCTACACACATGGAGTCTCAGAGTCTCTGGCTACAGAATACTCAAGGCCCTTTTACCATCTTCCCCTTAAATAACCAGTTTATTTAGTTCTACATCTGGCAAAATAATGAATCACATGGAATTTGGTGTTTACACTGATGGGGATCACACAGAGAGGACGAGTGGAGGGGTTTGGTGTTTACACTGATGGGGATCACACAGAGAGGACGAGTGGAGGGGTTTGTCACCTCCAGAGGGGGGTTAGAATTCCATCAGTGTAAACACCGTTACCTAGTGATACTTCTCTAGTTAAGAACTTCTTAAGAAGCCACAGTAGGTCAGAGTATCACGATTTATTAGTCAGGTCCAAGTTACTAATACAGTTACATTTTCAAACAAGTCTAAAGTGAATGATCTAAAGATACAAATATAAAAGAAACATAAATCTAATCTATTCAGCTGCAGGACTGATACCACTGTACCACTCAGACTGAGACCATTCAAATTAACCCAAATGACAAATAGAAAAAACATTATTATCCACATTATTATACAGTAACATTATTACACATTCATATTATTCTGAGACATCAAACAGGTATCACATGTTCAGTTTACAGCAATCCATTCAATGGACCAAAAGCTGTAAGTGGTCACCCGCTTCCTCAAGGGAGTCTTTTCTGTTGTGCTTTCTGACAATGAGTGTTGTTGGTAGGTAACCCCAATGAAGAAAAAAGATGGCAAGCCACAGCAACAAAGTGAATGAGATGTATTTGCTGAATTCTCATCTGCCAATAAAGTGCTAAAAATAACAAAGTGCCATGTTCCTAAAGAAAACACAACCATTGTGGATTACATTAAAAGGTGTTTGTATAACTTTTTCACATGTAAGGCCTATTATTGCCTTCGATTCATTTCCTAAAGACAAACATAATTAAACACAATTAAATAAACACAATTAGAACTTCAATGGTGTTTCTATTTTGCAATTTCATTCTAACCTTATTTTTGTCTGGTAGGAAAATAGTGTGTTACTGAATGTATGAGATTCTGGCTGTTCCTCAGGATGTTACCTGCAGTATATCACTCATAGGAACCACAGGAACAGCCAGGATATCATGCTTTCGGTAACACACTATTCACAGTATATAACGCACTATTAACCTACAAGACAGAACTATGGTTAGAATCATGATCAGTCAGAAAATGAGTGGTAAAAAACGTAGGCTATAGAAATGCAAACATTTAATGTTTTGATGATCAGAAAGGCGATCAAACCTGACAGAAATAGGACAGAAATGGACATAAGCTTTAGTGAATAACTGTACCTCTGTTGTTACAGTATGGCCTGACCTCTCATGTGTGTGTCGCTTTTCAAACATGTGTCTGCTAAACAAATAAATACATACAAGTTTGAAGAATTACAATAGACAGCAAAACAGAAATGTTAGTTTTTATTTAATATGCATTATCATAAAGTCAATATTTTACAATACACCAGTAAGAATACACCAGTAAGAATAAATAAATACAAAATAACACACACAATTAACACAAATATTTAAAAGATGAGATTGTGTATAAAAACAGTTGAGAGAAGAAAAACAATACATCCATATGCTTGTGTCTTTATCAATCTTCTAGACAATTGCAATCGTGATAACAGTAGGCCTTAATAATAATATGGTTTAATAATAGACATGAACATTCTTACCTTGTTGAGCTTTTCTTTTCCTCTTCCTTCTATGATATATAAATCCCACAGCCCCACATGTAGCAGCTAGGACTGCAACACCAACTATGATACCAGCTACAATGGCAACAGTGTTTTGTCTTTGACCACAATCAGTGTCATAAGATGATGATCCTTCTCTGAGGACAACAAATCCAATCAACTCACACCTACAGAGATCACATAAATAGTTTTTTAGATACACGAGTAAATTACTTAGTGTATAATCATTGCTAAACTTGGAACATTCCAAGTGAATGACCGTACTGTGTGTGTGGTCTGCAGGATGTGAATGATCCATCTGAGTATGTGTTGCCTACACAGTCACCACACACAGTATCTGTGGATGCTGTACCTGCATGGACAGACAGAAATAAAGGAAAACACATCGTCCACTATGGACACATGTTGATGGTGATGGTCATTTTTAATTTTCAATAGAAATGATAGAAAATAGTGCAGAATAATGATTGAAAAATAATGATTTTAATTCACAACTTTCAGTGGCTAATATATTACTGTAATTTGTTGTGTGTGTGTGTGTGTGTGTGTGTGTGTGTGTGTGTGTGTGTGTGTGTGTGTGTGTGTGTGTGTATTCGCCTCCTCCTCTAACTTTGTCATTCTGTCTCTATAGGGTAATTACAGAGGATTGTCTAACCTGTCTGGTTCACATACTGCCCTGGTGAGCACTTTGTGTGTTCCACAGCTCCTCGGCAGCCATCTTTGATTGGGTCAGTACAGTAGTGACCTTCCAGAGGCTCACAGAGTGTGTCTGAAGTGGAGCTGCACGCCCTCTTCACTCTTAGACCTGCACCTATATTAGGATATACAGTGATTATGAAGTTGATTGAAAAACATTTAAATTACAATCAACAGTGCAAAGAATTGACAACAATAATATACCTAGAATCCTCAAAAACTAAACTAATAAGTAAGGCAAACCAAATCTGCTGAAATATTTGACTTACTCGAGTCACAAAATGTACAAGATCGACAGGACACCAGTCCATTGGGTGCATCCGTGAAGGTAGATGACGGGCATGGAACACATGTCGTACTTTTGAACTCAGTGCAGTGTCTCCGTACATAATAACCTTTAATTAGTAAATAAATAGTTAATACGGAAATCAGACATGGGTTTATCTCATTGATGCAACATGAAGAAAGCTCTAACGAAGGAGCATGTCATGTACTATGACACAGTTACTACTGCTACTTACCAGGACCACACATAGGGCAGCATTCCTGCCCTATACGATATTCAGCTCGACCACAGGCAGGAGAGATCCCAGACACGGTCAGCTGGATCATCAGAACTATAATCACCAACTTCACCATGATTTCCTCATCAACTTTGGGTACAATTGACATAAAGATGGCGTTCTCAAAGCTGTGCAACAAACTCATGTCCTATAGTTTCACCAATGCATCTGTCAAACCAATGGAGAGACCATTTATTGAATTACCCTCTCAATTTTCTATTTGTGCTTTTATATTGTCAGGGTCTTTACATAACTGTAATACCAATTCCTACAAATGCATAAGTGTCAGATTGGTACAAGTTAGAATGTGTCATATGGAATTGTCATAAAAATCAGCTTCATTGGCCAGGTATGTTACCTACAAAGAAATCGGGCTCTGGTCATTGATGGCCCTTATATAATAACAATGTACAGACACTATACCATATACAGGTTAGGTACATATTACATACAGGTAATATAAAAAGAAACAAGCATTATCCTGTACATAAAGTGTAAGTGTGAACAGTAGACAATAGGATGCATTTGTATGATATATAGGCAAAGGGGTACTGTATGGTTTGTATGCCACAAAATTTAGTATTTTCATTTAAATATTTAATGTGTCATATTTTTCAATTTAAAGTCCCATTTATACTAATAAATATAGTTCTAAATTAAGTTTGGGGTTTTCTGTTCTCATTATGTTGTTTCCCTATGAGCCAAGGTTGTAACAAGATCTATGACCAAGACAGTGACTGGTTGCTGACATGAGACCCATGTGTATTTCAGGTGTCAGGTCACTAAACAAAAACTCACAGCGGAATTCTGCCCTTCCAACTCATCTTTCTTGACAAACCATCTTTGTTTTCTCTGACTAATAGATACATCTCATAGCTTTTGCTGTAGTTGCAACAAGGAATCAGGACTAACCAGGAGATGTTTGAAAGACAGATTTGCCTTTGCCTTTTAAATATCAGTTTACCATCCATTTCTGCCCCGGTGTCTCACTCTGACTCCACCTTCCCACTCTAATAAACAGCTGGGACAAGTTGGTGGTTAATTACCATTAATCATTTCACTATTCACTCCAAAATGGAATGTGAAAGTATTGCAAGGGAAGACAAAAAAAGAATCCCCCTAATACAGACGAACTTTCTTGGATTAGGGTTTATATTATTGGTTTCAAGTACGAAAGATAAAGACTTACATAATAGACCACTTGCTGGGTCGCTACTTCACAGTAGGCAACAACGTCTGAGTGTAAGGTCGTCAAAAGGTGATGAGATTAAACGATCTGTCACTGAACGAAACATTTGATCCACTAATAAACTCAGATTAGTTGCCCGATCATGGTTAGACGTCAAGTTAGTCACGAGAACAGGCACGCCGGTAGAATTGCAATGATCATCTGAGAACACTGCCAGCGAAATACGCTTACCGATGGAGAATTGAATCTAATAACGAGAATGATTACGTCAATTTCCGTGATATTTATCCACATGACACATGACATGGCATTTTCTAAGTGCCTGGTCATACTAGGGGGCAGTTTCGACATAAAGGTCATCACAAATGTTTCCGTGACTCTATGACTTGGTCATGGGAGTTCCCCTTCCTTGCTCTTGATGCTGTGCAATCATTATACTACCTAGTGTCCCTGTGGATTGTGTGGTAAATCCGTATTGTTTTTTTTTCCGTATTGTTTGTTTTTTTTCTCGAAGGGGGTATATGCTAATCCCAGCTGCACTGCTGACTCCGTTGACGGGCTAGTTAAAAAACCAAAATAATCTAATTTAGGCAGCTTTGCCGCCTTCTCCTGTTCTTTTTTCTCTTGCCCTTTTCTACTTCCACTCTTGTGCTTAAACAATAACAATGTTAATGAGAGTAAGAGAATCTGTCAGGCAGCTGAAAGGAATCGGAGGAAAACTAGGCTCACAGTTCACTTCAATATATACAAAGAGTCAATACCTGCCTATAACAAGGCAATACGTATGGCAAGAAAGGATTACTTTTCCAAGGTTATTACAGAGAATGCTGGAAATTGTAGAATATTATTCTCCACTATCGACCAGCTACTGTAACGTTTTCAGGTAGACACAATAGGAACCCAAAAGCACGACAGACACAGAAAGTAGTTTTGCGTTTCTTTACTTGGTTATAACACAACAGAGTCAAACCCTGGTCATCAGCCCAGTGTCTCAGTAATACGACAGGGAAGCAGGCAGAGTAATCCGGGGTACAGGCAGGCAGAGTCAAAACCGGGAGATCCGTCCGTATAGCAAACCATCCGACAAGGAGCAGGCAGGGTAATCCGTAATCGGTAGACAGGCAGGCAGGGTCGAAACCGGGAGATCCGTCCGTACAGCAAACCATCCGACAAGGAGCAGGCAGGGTAATCCGTAATCGGTAGACAGGCAGGCAGGGTCAGAACCGGGAGAACAGATAATACAGGCAGACAAGTCAGACGAGGGGCAGGCAGAGAAAACGGAATCCGCGGTACAGTCCAAGGTCTAAACACAGGGTAATCAGGCTTATGGTTAACGTACAAATCGCGGGAGAGCTTGGCAAAACACACAAGACAATCTGGCAAAGAACAGATGATAGCGGGCAGGTATAAATACACAGCACCTAATGCGGAGATGAGCTGCAGGTGCAGAGATGGGCGGAGATTAACAGGTGATAGAGATGAGGAGATTGCCGAGTGGGCGTAGCCGGATCTGTAATGACAGGAGATGATAACACATGCACACAACCCAGATGAAAACAAACTAGAATTCAGGGGAATTCGTGACAGCTACTCCACACTGCCCCTACTCCTCCGCAGTCCTCCGCATCAAAATGTGAAGAACTGGCACTGTTCTTCAATAACAAGATAACTTCAATTAGAGCCAGTATTATTTCTGATGTAAACGCAGATGGCCTCAGAAAACACTGTAAAAAAGATGCAACCATGGGAAATTTCACATGCATCACATTGGTGGATCTTTGTAAGACTGTCACTGAGTGAAATTCCTCCACCTCATGTATTGACCCTGTACCTACAGCATTTTTTAAGCGGGTCTTCGACAGTGTTTCAAGTCATGTCCTGAAGATTATAAATACATCTCTTCAAACTGGCATCTTCCCAGATGCCTTCAAAACAGCTGTTGTAAAACCCTTACTAAAAAAAAACAACCTAGATGGTAATGCACTGATCAACTATAGGCCGATTTCCAATCTTCCATTCATTAGTAAAGTACTTGAAAAGATAGTTTCAGCTTAAGTCTTTTTACCACTGTGGCATTGAAAGTGTCCTCACATACTGTATCACTGCATGGTACGTCAACTGCACAGACAAGGACAGGAAATCACTCAGTCAGGTCATAAGGTCTGCTGAGAAAATTATTGGACTTCCACTGCCTCCCCTGGACGACATCTTTAGGACACGCTGCCTCCGCCGGGCATGTGGCATTTTGAAGGATGAGATTCACCCTGCAAACCATCTCTTCACCCTGCTACCCTCTGGCAGGCGCTACCGGGCCACTACAGCCCGCACCTCCAGACTGCAGAACAGTTTCATCCCCAGGGCCATCACATAACTAAATAACCACACAACCCTCCTACGTCTATTCTATTCTATTCTAATCTGTCGAGTTGAGTCACATAACATTCAATCTACTGCAAAGTATGAGTAACATCCATAATGCAATAATATACCTTTCCAAAAGTTAAGTTGACAGGGTTCTGTTGATCATGTTCTCGCCCTTGTCCGATGTGTAACAAAAACAGAAAATGTTACACGTAAATGACCCAAAACCTGGTCTAGATTCTACTACTATATGCATAAACCTGTAACAGAGACGAAATAACTGTTTACGACAGTAATATTAAAATACTGTAATGTAACAGCGAGGTTACTGATATTGTCCTGCCACTACCTTTTTTTAACCGGTATGGTCCAGCAGTCGTCCCAAGTTCCACACAAGACCAGCACTCAAAGTTGGAGTAGCTACCAATATAACTTGTTTATTATTTAACCTGACATAATTCATAAAATACCAGATCGAGCTCAATTAGCAGGAATTCGGGTCCGTAATTAGAATTATTGCACAAGTCACTTCGTCTTAACCACACACAGAGTATTGCACACACCCAAAGGCCCAATAGGGGAATTATAAATAAGCACGCATTTGCTAAAACTCTTAAATAGACACGGCAAACAAAGTTCATGAAAAATTGGCTAACTTCCCTCCGTCACAGGCTGTGTTTCACTTGCCTCAGCTACTTGACCTCTGCTGCGGTGTGGGCTCTCTCTCTCTCTCTCTGTAGTGAATTTTCTTTTCTGGTCACATTTTTCATAATTTTGCCTACTTTAATTTCATTTGATAGTGTAATTTGATTTCACTCCCTTATGCTCGTTACTTGTTTCACGTAACCTGAATACAAGTTTTTAGGCCTGCCTCATACATATTGCATGCCTTTCATTCAAGTGCAAGCTGAAATGTATGGTGCACTCAGGGGCGGAGATCCCATTTCATTGTAGGGGGGGACAATACATGGTCAAATTTCAGAGTGTAATTCCGGGGGGGGGGACATGAAAAAATTGCTTTCACGAGAGCTAGCATAAACTGCTAAATACCGAATTCTCTTATCACATTTACAAACAGAAATTCGAAGTCATTTTAGAATTATCTAAACAGCATTAAATGTTCTAACACGAAATATCTATTCACAGACAAATAAAGTCCAAAGTTCAAGAGAACTTGATGCTCAAAATAAGTTATAAAACAGCTCAACAGGGAATCGAACTTGCAACCTTTTGATTACAATACGCAGAGGTGTAAAAAGTACTGAAATGTTGTACTCAAGTAAAAGTACAATTACTTTGATGAAATTTTACTTAAGTACAAGTAAAATTACCCATCTAAAAATCTACTCAAGTAAAAGTAAAAAGTAGTTCATTTAAAATGTACTTTAAGTAAAAGTTACTTAGTTACTTTCAACAACTTGATGGGGGCCGCTCCTATATAGTGCAAAAAAGGACAAGGGGTCATAAATCCAATACAAAAACTAGTTATTTTTTATTAAAGGAGAATCTTTAGAAATATAAGTGCAATGACATTAAACATGTCAAACATTAAACATGTCAACACAACATTTAAGAACTTTTGGGAGGACATGTCAAGACATGACAGCTAAAATAAAAAGTTAAAATACCGCTGCCCCACTTAAACTTTGGTTACTTTACTTGTGTCCACCTTTAGAGCATTAGTCTACAAACTTCTTGTTGAGTTTGAGCAGCAGCTGAATTTCAAGATGAGTAGAGTTCATCCGGGCTAGCTTTGCATTGAACAGCAATCCAGCACAGCTGAAGAGTCGCTCGCAGGCGGCCGAGGCAGGTAGGCCAGTATTGAGTTTCAGGGACAGTTTTTTGATATTCTGAAAGGCGTTCAGCAGATCCATATTGACTGAGACAATGGCTAGGTACCCTTCTAACTCCCCTGTACCTTCTGACCTTCTGGACTTCATTGAGGAAAATATTGTCCAACTTGCTCCAGCCTCCAACATCCGGTCAAGGTGTTGTCTGACATAGACTAGACCTGTAGAATGACAAACAACATTTCTGACAATTAAGTATTGAGCTGCCATCAAGAGTGCATCATAACACAGAAATAGCTATAAATAGCTACTTGAGATGACAGACCTACAGTATACAGAATTATAGCATTATTTTCTATTTCTACATGCATCACAATTCATAATCCTCAATTCTTGCTAACCGGGACCCCTAAACATGAACATGAAAGACGTGCACGTTGCAAAGCCACCACTTATCGTTATCAATATCTGACTAAACATCGTGATAAATTGCAGATAACGACATACACATTGACTTGTCCAACTGTCTGAAAACGATGGTGTGCGCATTTACATTGTTCTGTTTCAAGGCATGGGAGGCAGCCAAATGATTAGCCTAATATCAGTTTATGTGGTGTATTTCATTGCTGATGACTGATCTGCAGTTTTTAACACAATATGAGAGACTGAACATAATAATTCTATGACCTGAAACGAATGGAAGACAGGAATGGTATTATTAGTCTATTGGATGACCACTGTCGACGTTAGCATACTCAGGTCGGTTGCAAGTGCTAGCCAAAATTAGGCTACTACCTATTTTGCTTAATGGAGCAAAGCTAACTAAATGACAAAAACACTGTCTGAACTACTAATGGAAAGGGACAAATACTGTACTTACCAACACATGCTTGCGCAAATTTGAAGATGAATTTGTATAAGCAGAAAGTTCTGACTGGCGGATTAGGCACAGTTTACACAGCATATAGCTGTTGCCTCTTTTACGTTGGAAGGCAAACTGCTTGCTGAGATGTGGCCACGGGTTTTCTTCATCTTCTTTAATTTCAACTGGCGGAAAGTTCGGTGCTTCAGCTTGTTGGTGGTCCGCAGCTTGTTGGTAGTCCGCACTATCATCTTCCTCCATATCTATCTCTCGTGACTCGGCACCATACCGGCGCCTTGCATGACTCCATCATATACTCTATGCAGCATCCACCATTGCAGTGAGAATTGTGGTGCGCGATTCCCGCCTTGAACTATGTTTATTTTTTTACTCAGTAACGGATGTAATTTCCAATGTAGCGAAGTACAATACTTCAGTCAAAATCTACTTAAGTAAAAGTAAAATTACCGATTTCAAAAACTACTTAAAAATTACAAAGTACACAAAAAACTACTCAATTACAGTAACTTGAGTAAAAGTAATTCGTTACTTTACACCTCTGACAATACGACTTCTCTACCTCCTACACCACTGTCACTCCATATTACTATACCAGCATAGTTCATGGACCCGAGAAAAAGATGACATTAATTTAACTTCAGATAATTTAACAAATCTGGAGAGGCACTGAGATGTAGACCTACGTTTATTAACTAGCATGAACCTGCCCTGACAGGACATTGTCCTAGACTTAGCTAGCTATCTTAACTGTGTTAATTACCGGCATGCGTGTGTTATCGGCAAACGTTCACGTTGTCATGCCAATCCATGAATACGCTTATGTATACTTGTGCATATCGATTGGAACTTCGTAAATGGAGTTTAGAAAAAAACTTCTTCTTTACGTGTTCTTACTGCGTTCGAGAATGAGGTAAATCTCTTTACATATCGTGTATCATAGCGACAGCGACAGGGGACAGAGGAGGAAACAGTCTGACAATCTGACCGTGTAGGCTACTGGGCTGATTAACTGAAACACGGAGCTGCCGGTAGCCCTGCCCGTTGGAAACAGCATGTGAACCAAACCACTTTGAGGAATAGGGGGAACATGATTTTTCAACACTTAAAAACACATTTTTTTTACGTCTATAATTAGCACCGCTTGTGTCGTCGTATTTTTATAAAAAAAAAAAATCTAATTTTTTTTTTTTTTTTTTTAGTTTTCAATGATTGTTGGGGGGGACAACTTTATGGTCCCCCCCGGGATCTCCGCCTATGGGTGCACTCTTGTCGCAGCATTTTTGTATTAGCCTGCTAGATGGCCACTAGATGGCGCCAGCAACTCATGAGATGTCGACCTTTCTTTTTTTATCAGACATCGGATCAATGTGGGCGTGGCTCATTAGGGACTAATGCCATTTGAGATATCAATAAGAAATTCGTTTTTACCTCCAGAATGCTTGTTATTTTTACTATAATCAATTATCATTAATATTGCTGTGTGCATTACGCACTAATTGAGATTTTGAGATCAGGAGATATTAAAAAAGACACAGAACAGAACATCACCTTATAAATAACTTTATTAAATATTGTTGCACACAGATATATTATACAGTTGACAGAGGTAAAAAATGT
>NC_045155.1:27460800-27465800 GCF_900700415.2 Clupea harengus
CTCTTACAGATTTAAAATCTCATTTCAAGCAATTCCATCTGCAGGGTTTTTGGCTGCGTAGTCCACAATGGCAGGTGTAACCTGTGTTTAGAGTTATATTTGTTAATGTTATACAGCGTGAGGTAACGGCTGTCTTCAACCGATAAATATTTAATGATACAATGAGTGTAGTGCATGCTTCTTCCTTTTTTGGAGATGGACATGTTGTAGGTCAGGGCAGGACTGGTTTTAGAGCCGTTTATGTTCGCAGCATGTCTTCTAGCTTTTAGCCCGATAGTAGTTTGAGTCGTGCCGCCTGTCCATGCGCATTGATGCATAATTCAGTGAAATCGTTACTCTCTTTTAATAAGCTTTTTATTGCATACCAGCGGTACGCAGCGATGCAGTGCTTGGCTTGTCCATCCAAGTTAGTAAATATTGGTGTAGTCCATAGGTCTCGGTCTGAGGGATTCTTGGGAGGGGGTTTCTGGAGTGTTCCATCTCTGTGCAGTCACTAGGCATCTGGTTCAGTGGGGTGTTCCTCAGAAAAAGGTTGGGTGTGAAAAAGGATATGTTATGTTAAGTTACGTCTGAGTTATTATGTGAGAACTGTTTTTCGTGCGTCTGTATACAGTACATGCAAATGTGTGTGTGTATACATGTAAAGTATGAGTCTCTCTCTCTCTCTCTCTCTCTCTCTCTCTCTCTGTGTGTGTGTGTGTGTATGTGCAGTCTCTCTTAGGAACACATAGGTTAAACTGGTCTGGTATAGCTCCAGGGTTACATGCAAACAGCCACACATTCCTCTCTCTCACTCTGCCAACCGTTGTCCAGACCTCCCTCCCTCTCTCCCTCCCTCCCTTCCTCCCTCTCTCTCTCCCTCCCTCCCTTCCTCCTTCTGTACCTCCCTCTCTCCCTCCCTCTCTCCCTCCCTCTCTCTCTCTCTCTCTCGGGCTCATATCAGACCCTCACCTCACCTCACCCCGGCCCCTGCACCTAACCCAGCCTAGAGCGCTGCCAGTGATCAGGGTCCAGGTTGCACTCGGGTTTTAAACTGTTTGACATCCGCTGCCACTTTACTGCAATGGGAAGCTGTGCCTAGAGATGAGCCAGTGATTCTGTCTGAGGAGATACAGAGCAGCCATACTTGGCTATTGAAGGCATATTTTGTGTTGTTTGAACTTGTTTCCATTGCACATGGATTTTAAATGGAAATTACAAAATGATTATGAGGTTAAATAGTCGTTGTTGTTATTGTTGTTTTTGAACAATGAAGAAACTAAGTTTTCTTTTCATACACGCACACACTCACAGAGGAACTCTGTCAGTGCCTGAGTACTTCCTGTCCTTATCTGCATCTAGAAGAACTACACCTTTCTTGAACGACAATATATATGCATATACAGAGGTTTGACAGTGATGTGTCAACCCACCACATGAAGGCGTGGTGATAAAGTGCTTTACTAATGCTAGCATCACTCAGCTAATGTAGCCATGTGTCAGTAGATTACTAACGAGGACATAGTTATTCTTCCCTGCGCTGAATAAAACTAAAACAGATTGCATGGTGCACACTCTCCATTAATGCTTCTGTACCACTGGCTTTATGCACTCTATTCTCAACTCTGGCAAAAAACAGGCACTTGTTCGAAACCTGCCAAAAAGGATCTTAGGCAAATTGAACTGTTTGTTAAGTATGACAGGCCAGGATGTTTGTATAGATTTGTGTGTGTGTGGGTGTGTGTGGGGGGGGGGGGTTGACAGGGCTGATTTCATTTGAAATGCAAAGAGCCATTTGAAATGATTTAATAAATGATCTACTGGAAGGAGGACAGGGAGGCGAGAGAGAGAAGAGAAGGAGTCCGAGAGGAGTTATGGTCACTCCTTAGACGGAGAGAGAGAAGAGAAGGAGTCCGAGAGGAGTTATGGTCACTCCTTAGACGGAAAGAGAGAAGAGAGCTGAAGAAACATGAACAATCAGCGAATCCAAACGCTGTAGAAAGATCATAGGAAAGCATTTATTTTGTATTCACAAATGTCCTCATGAGCTAATTGGACAGCCCCATAACTCATAAGAGGTTGTGTAAGTCACCGGTCACAGCTATGTGCTTATATATTATTATATATTATATTATATCCATGCCCATAAGACACAAGTGCAGTTATACGGACTGGAGGAGACCTCACAGTGGACCACAGCCAGAGGGGAAGCTGGTTTATCAGTGCAAGGACCGGACAGGACATGGAGAGCCAGAGAGATATGAGAGGAAGAGGATGGATGGATGGATAGATGGATGGATGGATGGATGGCTGGATGTTGAAGACTGAAAAAGAAAGGATGAGAGGATGAGGATGAGAGGATGAGGATGAGAGAAGGAGAGTGTTTGATCTCGATGGGAAAGGCGGTATCTAAGAAGGGCATCAAGTGATGTTCTAGTGAAGCGTTTAGGAGGCCGTGGGAGAGAGAACACTGGAGTGTTTTACTCTCTTCCTCTCTCTTTTCAGTTCATTTCATTTTCTCAATGTCTCTCCATCATGCTAATCTCCCTCCCTGGGAGATGCTATCAAATACTCTCCTCCTTCTCCTTCCCCTTCTCCTTCTCCTTCTCCTGCTCCCCCTCTCCTTCTCCTGCTCCCCCTCCCTCCCCCTCCCTCCCTGGGAGATGCTATCAAATTATCTCCTTCTTCCCCTTCTCCTTCTCCTTCTCCTGCTCCCCCTCTCCTTCTCCTGCTCCCCCTCCCTCCCCTTCCCTCCCCCTCTCCAAACCTGACCTTTCCTGTGCCCATCTATTTCCTCTTCTCTGCTGACAGAATGGGGCCTTTGTTTTGAAAAATGAAGGAAACTCTCTCTCCCATCTTGCTCCCACTCTTTTCCCACTCTCCCCCAGATGAAGGGGGATAGGGGGTGGGGGGCGGGGGTCTCCCCCAGATGAAGGGGGTGGGGGGGGGGGGAAGGGGGGAGTAGTGTGTTATAGGGTATGGAGAGTTCAGTCCAACCACACTATTTCTATATGGGACAGCAGACATACATTGGTGTTAGGTGTGTCTGCAAACCCCAATCTTTCCAGATCTTACAGGTGACTCTTGGTAGGTGAATCAGTGAGGTTTAGCCCACCAGAGGGCATCTTTGGCTGGGGCATTTAGAGTTCTATTACCCCACCGGAGTGCATCTTTGGCGGGGGCATTTAGAGTTCTATTACCCCACCGGAGTGCATCTTTGGCGGGGGCATTTAGAGTTCTATTAGCCCACCGGAGTGCATCTTTGGCTTTGGGTTGCTCTTGTGAAATGCTGCGATGAGGAGGAGGAGGTGGTGTTGTTTGTCTTTGCTGTCATGGTGACATTTCTGTGACTGCGGAGAGTTGTTGTGTTTATGGCCGCTGTGAGACTGTGAGGGGTCATGTAGAGAGGGAGGCTCAATGTTTGCCCTGGTGCACGGGCGTGACCCCATCAGAAGAAGGCCAGTCTCTGGACGGCCCGTGTGGACGCCTTTATGAACGCCTGTGTGGACGCCTTTATGGACGTCTTTATGGACGCTTGTGTGGACGTCTGTACAGAACACATGTGCCACTGACCGACCGCGGGTGAATGATAAGCTCGTCTCAGAAATAATGCCTTCATTTGGAGGGGATTATGATGAAGAGGGAGATAAGAATGTCGGCAAACACACACACACACACTCACACACACACACACACACACACACACACATGCACACACACACACACACACACTCACACAAAACTGACAGAGAGAAAAAGAGAGAGAATGTGTTATCTTAATTATACTCATTTGGTGATATTTTTATGCACTGAAAGTCTTTGTTCTCCATCTTCTACAGATTACTGAGTATGAAAAGAATAGATTGTGATTTTTTTTTTTTTATTATTTAGAAAATCCATTGTGGACATGGAATTAGCTCACATGACTATAGAAGTATGTCTACATGGAAGAGGTCCGTAAGGTGAAGAAGATACCAGGCGTACTGTACCCCTAAGCTTGATGCCCCACGTTTGGCCTGGGCACCCTTGGAGGTTCACTAGGGCCACAGTCCCAGCATGCCCTCGCTGTACTGCCCTGTCCATGGGGTGTCCTTTGGAGACATCAGAGGGAAGGTTGTATTCAGTCCTGCTTGGCTGCAATGGCATGAGTGCAGTCCAGCTCAGGGTAGCTTACAAAAGCAGACAGAGGAAACCTGTTTTACCCGACCGCTGAAACCCCTGGGATTGATTTCACATGCTGGGTCGGTGGGTGGAGTTTGTACTCTCTAAATTATCACTATACACTATGTTTTAGATTTATTTCATATACTGGAAAGAGTTCATGCATTCTAAACAATCACAATACATTATGTTTTGTTACATTTAGATTTACATTTAGTCATTTAGCAGACGCTTTTGTCCAAAGCGATGTATAAAGGAACCCTTTAATATTTAAAGAAATGTGCGTGAAGTATTATGGGATGCTTCAAACTATAAGGTTCAAAATGGCATGCAGTTGGGGAAATGGAGGGAAAAATAAACCTTTCTGATGTTAGCTTGTGTAGACTAAGTGTGAGGTCTAGCTGTAGTTGTTTCAGGGACCCCGAAGGATGTGGCAGACAAGAGGTTGCTCCTTCTAACACTATGCTTTGACCTTCAGACAACCACTGAGACTTAATTACATGGCCTGTACTGTTTTCACAGATGAAGTTTTTGCAAAGAGGATTTGGAAACAGAGGCATAATATGTTCCCAGGCTACACTTAAACAGAACTGAAGAAAAAAAACAGAACTGTCTAAGTCTACCAGCATATACCCGTCGTGTACAGATCCTCTTGTAGACTTCAAAACATTCTGGACTCGGGAGACTTGATGGTCACCACATTGTTTCAGTAAAATGCAACACAACAATCAACATCAAATGTTTTTTTTTATCAAAACATTTCTACTATGGGCAGATTTCCCAGAAATATGCAACCGTCGTTTGTGGTGAGTTGTAGTCGCAGAAAACCCCCCCACACACACAGAAATAGTGTTACTAAA
>NC_045155.1:27470800-27479452 GCF_900700415.2 Clupea harengus
GATAGCATCTTCACACTCAATATCCTGCCGGCACTCACTGGTATTGACATAGCTCAGATGGTTATTTAGTCAACACACACAAAAGAGTATTTGAATAGTCTTCACTGTAATTAAAACATTACTGAAATGCCTTTGCCAAAGAATGAGTGACAGTCCCACTCACCCAGAGCCTATACATGTAATTTCATCAGTAATTTAATCCTTTAAAAGCACAAAGAGAGACCGATAGAGAGAGATATAGAGAGTTAAAATGATGTGCATTAGCACAGCCCTGATAGCAGTGGATTCTGAAGAGAATGTGTTAGTCTGATCTGGACCACATCAGAACCAGGTGTACCTCATAGCCGGAGAGAGAGAGAGAGAGAGAAAGAAAGAAATAGAGAAAGAGCGAGAGAGAGAGAGAACGCATGAGAGAGTGAGAGAAGGAGAGAGAGAGAGAGAGAGAGAGAGAGAGAGAGAGAAGGAGAGAGTGGAGGTCAGTGCTGTGGGAGGTTTGTCGAGTAATCCTACACAGACACAGACACAGACAAACGAGCGGAGATCCAGTCTCACGCCAGGGACCGCACACCATCCCCGCCTCTGAGCTAGTGCTCCAGTGCAACTTCAAACGCTGCCTATAGATCTGCTGCCGATCACAGACACACACACACACACACAGATACACACTAACACAGACACACACACACACACACACACACACACACACACACAGAGACACACACACACACACATGCACAAACACAGAGATACACACACACACACACACACACACACACTCACACTCTCTCTCACAGCAGTCTGCTCCCGCAGGCCCTCAGATGATAAGAGCCATGAGCTACTCTACTGCTAACTCAACGCTAACGCTATCTCAACAGACTTCATGACCTAGAATTGAGAAGTTACACTGCACTGAGGGGAGTTACACCGCACTGAGGGGAGTAGAAGTTTGGTACTAGCAAACCAGAACTTTTTCGCCCAGAATCATGAAAAACAGTATGGTCAGTTCAGATGGGTAGTTAGCAGGGGTAAGTTCAGATGGGTAGGTAGCAGGGGTAAGTTCAGATGGGTAGTTAGTGGGGGGATGTTCAGATGGGAAGTTAGCAGGGGTAAGTTCAGATGGGTAGGTAGCAGGGGTAAGTTCAGATGGGTAGTTAGCAGGGGTAAGTTCAGATATCAAAGTACAGTTTTTCAGACCCAGAAATAAGAACAACCTCAGTGTGGTCATCTCAGAAAAGGGCATTGCATTGTGGGTAACTTAGGCAACAGCATTAGAATCCAACCGGAGAGACAGGGGACTGTGGAACTCCACATAGAATGACATTCTGTGCCACGCCCATTTCTCTCCTCCTCTCTTATATTTATTTCATGACTGGTTAGTCAGAGGAGGGGGTGGGGATGACGTAGAGAGCCTGGGGTGGTTTTGGGATTGTTTTGATGTCTTGAAGGACCCGTCTGTGTTCGGGGATGAGTGGGAGGCAGGCGGGGGGGCGGGGGGGTCCTCTCACCCTCACACTGGACTGACTCTCTGTGTGAATGGCAGTAGTTGTTGTGGGAGCCCAAGATCTGCCATTTCCAGGAAATGAACTGATCTGGCAGAGACTAATGATCACGTGAACTTTGAGGAGGTAAAGGGAGGGGAAGCCACTTTACGTCACAGTGACCAAAGATCAGATAGGGACTATTTATCTTTCTCTCTCTTTCTCTTTCTCTTTCTCTTTCTCTCTCTGTCTCTCTCTCTCTCTCTCTCTCTCTCTCTCTCTCACTCTCTGTATGTGTGTGTCAGTACCACCACATCTCACCATGTTGAGATATATCCTCATTCGTTTAAATATATCTGTTACTTTGTTGTTTTAGATTTTTATACTATTTAAAATGTCCCACATCGATTATACATACCCAAGTTCATGTAATTGCTTTTACGTGATAAATATTACATTCATGTTTGCTAAAATCCTACACATCAAGCAGACGTCTCAAAGCTGCCAGCACATTTGCTCTGTAATATCTTGCTGGGTGAGAGCCACACACACACACACACACACACACACACACACACACACACACACACACACACGCACACATCAGCGCCCTTGAGGAGAGCCACGCTGAGGAGGACTGAATTAATGACTCATTTATGTCTGATTTGAGGAGGCCAAGATTCCACCCCCCAAATCCTGTCAGGGGACTCCGGGTGGGTCGTTAATGTGTGAGGAAGCAGATTCCTCGTCTGATATTGTCATGCCAATAAGGCTTGTTTTGAATGGGAATGAGTTGCGTATGGGACTGGGTGTTGTGTTGTGTGTGTGGTGTGTGTGTTGCCGTGTCGTGACAGGTGGGGTCTGAATTGAGAGAGGGTAAATGTTTGGGTTGTCAGAGAGCGGCTTTAGTCTAATGAAGAGGCCCTGGGCTTTGTGAACTGAAAAGAGGAAACGCACTCCTACTCATTCTCTCCTTTGTTCAGCCGTGAAAGAGGGAGTGAGTGTGTGGTGTGTGTGTGTGTGAGGGGGGAGGGGGGGGCCTGTCAGGGTCACGGAAATTAGGCGTGGATATTGAGTTATCTCCGAGGGGTCCGCTGGGAATTTCCAGGCTCATTAGTGTCCGGGCAGAGAGGAGCACGGTGGGCTCAGAGGGCGTCGCGTGGCACCGTGCTCTGGAGCGCCAGGCTTCTAAGCGAGGCGACACCGCGACACCACCGCACCGCACCGCACCGCACCGCACCGCACCGCACCGCACCGCGCGGCTGTGGCGTGCGGTGACATTCTGCCCAGGGTGAGGTAACGACGCGCCGGAATCTGTAAAAGTCTGAGAGTAAGAGTCTGTGAAATCTCAGCGGGTGACATCAGCTGAGAGCGTCATCTGCAGCAAGGTTAAAGGAGACGTTGAGGATGATGATGACGGTGATGATGGTGACTCTGCTGGGCGTGGCAGTCTGGTATTACGGGAAATGTTCTCTCTTCCCCTCAAACCATCAATCTCTCCCCCCACGCTCTCAATGTTTCTGCCCTTTACTCCTCATCTTCTCCCTTTACCCTCTCTCTTTCTCTCTTCCTCCATCTCTCTCTCTCTTTCTTTTCCCTCCCTCCTCTCTCTTTCTCACTCTCACTCTCACTCTCTCTCCTCTGTCTCTCTCCCTCCCTCCCTCCTCCTTCTCCCTCCCCCTCCCTCTCCCTCTCCTCTTACTCTCTTCCTCCATCTCCATCTCTCTCTCCCTCTCACCTTCCCTCTCTAAATCTCCCTCTCCCTCTCTCTGCATCCTCTCTGCCAGAGTCGCCCCAGCCCTAGACAAAATGGCTGCACCCAGAGCAGCTCTGTGATTGATCCATGTGAGCAAGTCAATCTTTCAATTAGCATATGCTGTTAATGTGTGTCTGCAGAGACAGTCTGCTTTAAATGATGCCTTACACACACACACACACACACACACACACACACACACACACACACAGATGGCCATACACACATGCACATACACACACACACACACACACACACACACACACACACACACTTCAGCCATCTATATGTGAGATGCTCATGCTGCTTCAGCACTTCCAGCACTATTAAGTTGGAGGAGGGGACATTCTGAGAGTGTGTGGGGGTGGGGCGGGGTGGGGGGATAGCGGTGCTAGGGGGTTGGTCCCAACGGGTGGGGTCAGGGGTAACATTTCACGTCTTGCCATGGAGGGGGGGGGGGTCGTTTAAGGATGCAGGGAGTCAAGTGTCATCTTCCTGCCTTTGCGAGGAAAACAAAGAAAGCCAAGGTTACCGTGTGAGAGGAGGAAATACATATGCAGAGAAGAGAGAGGGACGCCTCAGTGGACATGGGGACCGCAGAATGGCAGTGAGAGACATAGAGAAGAAGAACTAGAACGTTTAGGAAAGACAGTGAAACAGATTGGGGAAAAGACTAAACGGTCATCCACACTGCCAACGATAAATAGAACGACAACTGTAATTGTAACGACACATCGATAAGCCTCTCAGAAATATCACTCATGTTTTAATGTGATGGTTTTAAAATTCAATGGGTTCTGATTGGCTTAAAACTAGTTTTTACAGTTATTGATATATCTAGCGTTGGCAGTGCAGACATGCTTAAGAAGAAGCAGTAGAGGAAGAAGACAAGACTGAACAGAGGGGGGGGGGAGGGGGTGAAGGAAGAGAAATAGAGAGGGAAAAGGAAAGATAGGGAAAGAAAAGAGAAGCAGAAGAGAGAGAAAGAAGCCAAAACACATTTGAGGGACAGAGAGGCAGATAGAGTAAGAGAAAGAAAGAAAAAGACAATATGGAGGAGTAAGAGACAGAGAGGTAGAAAGAGAGAGAGAGAGAGAGAGAGAGAGAGAGAGATTGAAGAGTGGTGCTGGGATGAGAAGAGTGGAGTGCTTTGTGCTGTGGAGGAAAGGTCAGTCCAAACGATTGCGGCTTTTAATTTGATCACATCTTGATGACTCATATCCTGTGGAGCTAATAGCCTTCGTCCAGAAGCAGGATATGGTTTAGTGCTCCTGTCCGAACGACCAGACATTTTCATATGTCACTCGCCACGGCTTCTTTTATTTTGTTGGCTTTGTCGATGTGTGTGTGTCTAAGCCAATGTGTGTTTTATGTGCTCCAATCATGGGAAATGATGACATCTGATGCAGACGTGTGAGAACTCTAATCTGTGCTGTGACGGTGTTGGTTATGTGGCCTCTGCTCAGTGTGTCTGCACAGTGCATTAAGCAGGAGAGGCTGCTAGAGTAGGTCACTGAGGAGACCAACGGTCCGTCTGGCTTGTTACTTTGAGACACACTTCACAAACAAACAAGATGAAAGACAAACCAACAAACAAACGAGTGGAACGAGTGGACCATTACTGACTGTGATTAGAATGATTCAAATGAATAAGTGTTAGAGGAAGAAGAATAAAAAAAGAGTTTGAAGGGTTAGCTGTGCGATGAATCAAAAGATCACACTTAGCCCTCTTTGGTGTCTATTATAGTAGTATATACGGTATGTCCAGTAGTTCTTTCAGCTCCTTCTCAGAACAGCAGCTGTTGGAGGGCAAATAGGTTGACAGTTGGCAGTCTCCTCCGGGGGTGTGTGCTAGCTCAAGCGTGCACCTCACCTGGACCTGTCATGTCACTGATCACTGCCCACTGACCCAGCCATTAATCTGACCCTCACCTGGCAGAGATCCACCTCACCTGAACCTATCACAACACTGCCACCTCTACCCGCCGCCTGTCCAGATCACTGCCCACTGAGCCAGCCATTAATCTGACCCTCACCTGGCAGAGATCCACCTCACCTGAACCTATCACAACACTGCCACCTCAACCCGCCGCCTGTCCAGATCACTGGCCACTGACCCAGGCATTAATCTGACCCTCACCTGGCAGACATACAGCCAGATCCGTTCCATTAATGTCCATGATTTAGGTGCAGTCATGATTACATAATTTACAGACAGAAATTACAGTGTGATAACCAACGGATGGGCTGTAGACTACTCGTGCCAATTAAGCACTCTGTAAGGGTATAAAGGAGTGGTGTTTATTATCTCCATGGTGTTTATTATCTTGTAACCGTCATCTTATAACTGTCATCAGTTGTAAAAGATGAATGGAGGACATGAAACACTGTTTAGTTATATGTTCCCTGAAGTGTGTATGTTTGTGTGTTTATCAGTGAAGGTGTGTTTGTGTCTGTGAGTGTGTGGTGTGTTTGTGTGTGTGTAAGGCGTGTCCGGGAGTTTGTTCCCTGAAGTGTATGTTTGTGTGTTTATCAGTGAAGATGTGTTTGCGTCTGTGAGTGTGTGGTGTGTTTGTGTGTGTGTAAGGCGTGTCCGGGAGTTTGTTCGCGCTTACATTTTAGTCCCGTGTGTGCGGGGATGCCGAGGGAGATCCCGTTGTCATGGAAACAGAGGGAGAGGTGGCAGGCAACCGTTCCGCCAGCTGACGCCCCTCCTCACGACTGCTGGTTTCTGTCAGCGTGGGATTAACCCTTTAGTGGCAAAGCTTGAATGAGTTAATGAGCTAATAGAGGGTCTTTGGATGGGTCTGAGTGGTTGAGGCCACCATTAATTGTTATTGTATCGTAATGTATTGTATATACCTTGTTGATAATATTGTCTTGAATGTTGCTGCTGTCTTTGTCAGTAAAGTAGCACGTGGTCCAGTGGCAGAAGGATGTTGTGGATGTGTAAGAGGGGTAAGGAATTGCCCAGTGTGTGTGTGTGTGTGTGTGTGTGTGTGTGTGTGTTCGTGTGTGTGTGTGTTCGTGTTTGTGTGCATGACTGAGACCATGGGGCCGTGTGCGTGCGTGCGTGCATGCGTGCGTGCGTGTGTGTGTGCGTGCTTGTGTGTGTGTGCGTGTGTGTATGTGTGTGTGTGTATGTGTGTGTGTGTGTGTGTGTGTGGTGTACGTGTGTGTGTGTGTGTGTGTGTGTGTGTGTGTGTGTGTGCGCACGCATGAGTGTGTGTACGTGTGTGTGTGTGTGTGTGTGTGCGTGTGTGTGTGTGTGTGCGTGTGTGTGTGTGCGTGCGCATGTGCGTGTGTGTGTGTGTGTCTCAGTGTCAGTGGATTAAGCTCTCTCCTGTCACTCCTGGCTTGTGGACGCTCCACTGACGGTCACTAATGGGTGCAGATGGGAAACTGCTGGTGCCGCTCCCCAGACGAGCTCTCAGGACACGCCCCCCCGGGTGCCACGGCAACCCTCTGCATCAGACGAGCTCTCAGGACCCCCCCCCCCCAGGTGCCACGGCAACCCTCTGCATCTCAGCAGCGCAACAATCACACGAGGCTAGCACTTGACTTTAACCTGCTGTCATAAGCCTGACATAACCTCTATGGTTATGACATGAGGTGTATGAAATACTATTACAGGATGCATGGACAACACGGCAAGATAGCAGTTTTATATTTTATATTGAGGGATAAAGAATTAAAGTGTTGCCTGAAGGCCTACATATACAACACCGTTACATCTGGTGCTCTTCGTGATATAGAGAATATTTAAACATGCATGGCAAAATGACTTCCACATTAGCTATTGAAATTGAGATGAATGGCAGTAATTAATTCAGCTCTTGTCAATTCTGTGCACATGGTTGATAGTGCTGTGTGCACTGGCAAGATGGAAGTCACTTCACCAAAGCTTTTAGTATAAAACAAAAACAGTTCTCTGACTGAAAGGATGTTTGCCATGGTCTCTGTAGGGTGGGAGAATCACCACTTTTCTTTAGTGTCATCAAGCTCTTTCTGCTCTGAAGGGTTGGAAAGGGAAGATCATTTTTTTGGTGAGGTTCTTTCGTATGTGAAGTGAGCAGAAAAGATTGCAAATTACATGATCTGTTCAAAAGAGAGTTATCTGTTAGTTGCCCTAGCTCTCTGACTTCCTGTTACCCGCTAGTCTTGCATCCATGTTGTCAGCTACAATCAAATCGAACACCTGCAGACACGGTTACAATGTAAGACCAAGTTTAAAAGTTTAATGTCATTAAGGCTTAATTCATGCTGCTAATGATGGTAAATGAACTGATATTTGTCCATGACATTTTTCTTCAAAAAGAGAACAGAGCTTCACATCCGCTTGACAGCTGTCTTTCACTTTAGAAATGGAAAAAATCTCTATGAAGTCATTTTGACAGATATCTCAGTCATGTTCACACTGACTGATGTAGCCTCCATAGGCCTAAACTCAGTCATGAGCATCTATGGCGATCCTGAGGAGAGTGGGTCTGTGGACGGGCTGGGATGGTTTTGATGGAGAGTGGATCTGTGGACGGGCTGGGATGGTTCTGATGGAAATGGACGTGTTGTCCTCAAACCCTCATGCTTAGGCGTGTGACAACTTAAAAAGACAAATAAATAAGCAGCGCGTTAAACTAGCCATTTAGCTGGAGAAACACAAGCCACAAATAGGACAGTCTGTGTGTACACACACACACATAACACACACACATGCACATGCACACATACATGCACACGCACACATATAACACACAGACACACACACACACACACACACACACCACACACACACACACACACACACACACACACACACACAACACCACACACACACACACACCACACACACACACAACACCACACACACACACAAACCACACACACACACACACACACACACACACCACACAACACACAACACACACACTCACAACACACACACACACACACACACACACACACACACACACACACACACAGGTCAGCCAGAGCAGACGTGCGTGGGATGGTAAGGTGGAGTGGGAGAGACAATGGAGGGGTGGGGGAGGGGCAGGCTGCAGGGTGTGGCAGAGAAGAGCTTACGGGACAGAGAGAGAGAGAGAGAGATGAGGGGGAGAGAGAGAGAGAGAGAGAGAGAGAGAGAAAGAATGGCTTAAGGGGCAGAGAGAGAAAGAGAGGGAGAGAGAGATGGGAGAGAAAGAGAGAGAGAGAGAGAGATGAGGGGAGAGAAAGATAGAGAAATGGGGGTAAATTAGGGAGAATAGGGACTGAGAGACTGATAGAGTGGGGGGGGAGAGATGGGGAAAGAGAGAGAAGGAAAATGGAGGCAAAGACAGGGAAAGGTGGGGACGGAGAGGCAGATAGAGAAAGAGAGGTGGGGGAGAGAGAGATGGGAGAAGAGAGAGACGCAGGAGGAGA
>NC_045155.1:27479952-27487452 GCF_900700415.2 Clupea harengus
CTCACCATGTTGAGATATATCCTCATTCGTTTAAATATATCTGTTACTTTGTTGTTTTAGATTTTTATACTATTTAAAATGTCCCACATCGATTATACATACCCAAGTTCATGTAATTGCTTTTACGTGATAAATATTACATTCATGTTTGCTAAAATCCTACACATCAAGCAGACGTCTCAAAGCTGCCAGCACATTTGCTCTGTAATATCTTGCTGGGTGAGAGCCACACACACACACACACACACACACACACACACACACACACACACACACACACGCACACATCAGCGCCCTTGAGGAGAGCCACGCTGAGGAGGACTGAATTAATGACTCATTTATGTCTGATTTGAGGAGGCCAAGATTCACCCCCCAAATCCTGTCAGGGGACTCCGGGTGGTCGTTAATGTGTGAGGAAGCAGATTCCTCGTCTGATATTGTCATGCCAATAAGGCTTGTTTTGAATGGAAATGAGTGCGTATGGGACTGTGTGTGTGTGTGTGTGTGTGTGTGTGTGTGTGTGCCGTGTCGTGACAGGTGGGGTCTGAATGAGAGAGGGTAAATGTTTGGGTTGTCAGAGAGCGGCTTAGTCTAATGAAGAGGCCTGGGCTTTGTGAACTGAAAAGAGGAAACGCACTCCTACTCATCTCTCTTTGTTCAGCGTGAAAGAGGGAGTGAGTGTGTGTGTGTGTGTTGTGTGTGAGGGGGGAGGGGGGGGGCTGTCAGGGTCACGGAATTAGGCGTGGATATTGAGTTATCTCCGAGGGGTCCGCTGGGAATTTCCAGGCTCATTAGTGTCCCGGGCAGAGAGGAGCACGGTGGGCTCAGAGGGCGTCGCGTGGCACCGTGCTCTGGAGCGCCAGGCTTCTAAGCGAGGCGACACCGCGACACCACCGCACCGCACCGCACCGCACCGCACCGCACCGCACCGCACCGCGCGGCTGTGGCGTGCGGTGACATTCTGCCCAGGGTGAGGTAACGACGCGCCGGAATCTGTAAAAGTCTGAGAGTAAGAGTCTGTGAAATCTCAGCGGGTGACATCAGCTGAGAGCGTCATCTGCAGCAAGGTTAAAGGAGACGTTGAGGATGATGATGACGGTGATGATGGTGACTCTGCTGGGCGTGGCAGTCTGGTATTACGGGAAATGTTCTCTCTTCCCCTCAAACCATCAATCTCTCCCCCCACGCTCTCAATGTTTCTGCCCTTTACTCCTCATCTTCTTCCTTTACCCTCTCTCTTTCTCTCTTCCTCCATCTCTCTCTCTCTTCTTTCCCTCCCTCCTCTCTCTTTTCTCACTCTCACTCTCACTCTCTCTCCTCTGTCTCTCTCCCTCCCTCCTCCTTCTCCCTCCCCCTCCCTCTCCCTCTCCTCTTACTCTCTCCTCCATCTCCATCTCTCTCTCCCTTCTCACCTTCCCTCTCTAAATTCTCCCTCTCCCTCTCTCTGCATCCCTCTCTGCCAGAGTCGCCCCAGCCCTAGACAAAATGGCTGCACCCAGAGCAGCTTCTGTGATTGATCCATGTGAGCAAGTCAATCTTTCAATTAGCATATGCCTGTTAATGTGTGTCTTGCAGAGACAGTCTGCTTTAAATGATGCCTTACACACACACACACACACACACACACACACACACACACACACACAGATGGCCATACACCACATGCACATACACACACACACACACACACACACACACCACACACACACACTTCAGCCATCTTATATGTGAGATGTCATGCTGCTTCAGCACTTCCAGCACTATTAAGTTGGAGGAGGGGACATTCTGAGAGTGTGTGGGGGGGGCGGGGTGGGGGATAGCGGTGCTAGGGGTTGGTCCCAAACGGGTGGGGTCAGGGGTAACATTTCACGTCTTGCCATGGAGGGGGGGGGGTCGTTTAAGGATGCAGGGAGTCAAGTTGTCATCTTCCTGCCTTTGCGAGGAAAACAAGAAAGCCAAGGTTACCGTGTGAGAGGAGGAAATACATATGCAGAGAGAGAGAGAGGACGCCTCAGTGGACATGGGGACCGCAGAATGGCAGTGAGAGACATAGAGAAGAAGAACTAGACGTTTAGGAAAGACAGTGAAACAGATTGGGGAAAGACTAAACGGTCATCCACACTGCCAACGATAAATAGAACGACAACTGTAATTGTAACGACACATCGATAAGCCTCTCAGAAATATCACTCATGTTTTTAATGTTGATGGTTTAAAATTCAATGGGTTCTGATTGGCTTAAAACTAGTTTTTACAGTTATTGATATATCTAGCGTTGGCAGTGCAGACATGCTTAAGAAGAAGCAGTAGAGGAAGAAGACAAGACTGAACAGAGGGGGGGGGGGGAGGGGGTGAAGGAAGAGAAATAGAGAGGGAAAAGGAAAGATTAGGGAAAGAAAAGAGAAGCAGAAGAGAGAGAAAGAAGCCAAAACACATTTGAGGGACAGAGAGGCAGATAGAGTAAGAGAAAGAAAGAAAAGACAATATGGAGGAGTAAGAGACAGAGAGGTAGAAAGAGAGAGAGAGGAGAGAGAGAGAGAGAGAGAGATTGAGAGTTGGTGCTGGGATGAGAAGAGTGGAGTGGCTTTGTGCTGTGGAGGAAAGGTCAGTCCAAACGATTGCTGGCTTTTAATTTTGATCACATCTTGATGACTCATATCCTGTGGAGCTAATAGCCTTCGTCCAGAAGCAGGATATGGTTTAGTGCTCCTGTTCCGAACGACCAGACATTTTCATATGTCACTCGCCACGGCTTCTTTTATTTTGTTGGCTTTGTCGATGTGTGTGTGTCTAAAGCCAATGTGTGTTTTATGTGCTCCAATCATGGGAAATGATGACATCTGATGCAGACGTGTGAGAAACTCTAATCTGTGCTGTGACGGTGTTGGTTATGTGGCCTCTGCTTCAGTGTGTCTGCACAGTGCATTAAGCAGGAGAGGCTGCTAGAGTAGGTCACTGAGGAGACCAACGGTCCGTCTGGCTTGTTACTTTGAGACACACTTCACAAACAAACAAGATGAAAGACAAACCAACAAACAAACGAGTGGAACGAGTGGGACCATTACTGACTGTGATTAGATGATTCAAATGAATAAGTGTTAGAGGAAGAAGAATAAAAAAAGAGTTTGAAGGGTTAGCTGTGCGATGAATCAAAAGATCACACTTAGCCCTCTTTGGTGTCTATTATAGTAGTATATACGGTATGTCCAGTAGTTCTTTCAGCTCCTTCTCAGAACAGCAGCTGTTGGAGGGCAAATAGGTTGACAGTTGGCAGTCTCCTCCGGGGGTGTGTGCTAGCTCAAGCGTGCACCTCACCTGGACCTGTCATGTCACTGATCACTGCCCACTGACCCAGCCATTAATCTGACCCTCACCTGGCAGAGATCCACCTCACCTGAACCTTATCACAACACTGCCACCTCTTACCCGCCGCCTGTCCAGATCACTGCCCACTGAGCCAGCCATTAATCTGACCCTCACCTGGCAGAGATCCACCTCACCTGACCTATCACAACACTGCCACCTCAACCCCGCCGCCTGTCCAGATCACTGGCCACTGACCCAGGCATTTAATCTGACCCTCACCTGGCAGACATACAGCCAGATCCGTTCCATAATGTCCATGATTTAGGGTGCAGTCATGATTACATAATTTACAGACAGAAATTACAGTGGATAACCAACGGATGGCTGTAGACTACTCGTGCCAATTAAGCACTCTGTAAGGGTATAAAGGAGTGGTGTTTATTATCTCCATGGTGTTTATTATCTTGTAACCGTCATCTTATAACTGTCATCAGTTGTAAAAGATGAATGGAGGACATGAAACACTGTTTTAGTTATATGTTCCCTGAAGTGTTATGTTTGTGTGTTTATCAGTGAAGGTGTGTTTGTGTCTGTGAGTGTGTGGTGTGTTTGTGTGTGTGTAAGGCGTGTCCGGGAGTTTGTTTCCCTGAAGTGTATGTTGTGTGTTTATCAGTGAAGATGTGTTTGCGTTCTGTGAGTGTGTGGGTGTGTTTGTTGTGTGTGTATGGCGTGTCCGGAGTTTGTTCGCGCTTACATTTAGTCCCCGTGTGTGCGGGGATTGCCGAGGGAGGATTTCCCGTTGTCATGGAACAGAGGGAGAGGTGGCAGGCACCGTTCCGCCCAGCTGACCGCCCCTCCTCACGACTGCATTGGTTTCTGTCAGCGTGGAATTAACCCTTTAGTGGCAAAGCTTGAATGATGTATATTAGCTAATAGAGGGTCTTTGGATGGGGTCTGAGTGGTTTGAGGCCTCCATGAGTTTGTTATTGTATCGTAATGTATTGTATATACCTTTGTTGATTAATATTGTCTTGAATGTTGCTGCTGTCTTTGTCAGTAAGTAGCACGTGGTCCCAGTGGCCAGAAGGATGTTGTGGATGTTGTAAGAGGGGGTAAGGAATTGTCCAGTGTGTGTGTGTGTGGTTGTGCTGTGTGTTTCGTGTGTGTGTTGTGTTCGTGTTTGTTGTTGCATGACTGAGACCATGGGGCCGTGTGCGTGCGTTGCGTGCATGCGTGCGTGCGTGTGTGTGTGCGTGCGTGTGTGTGTGTGCGTGTGTGTATGTGTGTGTGTGTATTGTGTGTGTGTGTTGTGTGTGTGGTGTACGTGTGTGTGTGTGTGTGTGTGTGTATGTGTGTGTGTGTGTGCGCACGCATGAGGTGTGTACGTGTGTGCGTGTGTGTGTGTGTGTGTGTGTGCGTGTGTGTGTGTGTGTGTGTGCGTGTGTGTGTGTGCGTGCGCATGTGCGTGTGTGTGTGTGTGTCTCAGTGTCAGTGGATTAAGCTCTCTCCTGTCACTTCCTGGCTTGTGGACGCTGCCACTGACGGTCACTAATGGGTGCAGATGGGAAACTGCTGGTGCCGCTCCCCAGACGAGCTCTCAGGACACGCCCCCCCGGGTGCCACGGCAACCCTCTGCATCAGACGAGCTCTCAGGACGCCCCCCCCCCCCCCCCAGGTGCCACGGCAACCCTCTGCATCTCAGCAGCGCAAACAATCACACGAGGCTAGCACTTGACTTTAACCTGCTGTCATAAGCCTGACATAACCTCTATGGTTATGACATGAGGTGTATGAAATACTATTACAGGATGCATGGACAACACGGCAAGCTAGCAGTTTTATATTTTTTATTGAGGGATAAAGAATTAAAGTGTTGCCTGAAGGCCTACATATACAACACCGTTACATCTGGTGCTCTTCGTGATATAGAGAATATTTAAACATGCATGACAAAATGACTTCCACATTAGCTATTGAAATTGAGATGAATGGCAGTAATTAATTCAGCTCTTGTCAATTCTGTGCACATGGTTGATAGTGCTGTGTGCACTGGCAAGATGGAAGTCACTTCACCAAAGCTTTTAGTATAAAACAAAAACAGTTCTCTGACTGAAAGGATGTTTGCCATGGTATCTGTAGGGTGGGAGAATCACCACTTTTCTTTAGTGTCATCAAGCTCGTTCTGCTCTGAAGGGTTGGAAAGGGAAGATCATTTTTGTGGTGAGGTTCTTTTGTACGTGAAGTGAGCAGAAAATATTGCAAATGACATGATCTGTTCAAAAGAGAGTTATCTGTTAGTTGCCCTAGCTCTCTGACTTCCTGTTACCGCTAGTCTTGCATCCATGTTGTCAGCTACAATCAAATCGAACACCTGCAGACACGGTTACAATGTAAGACCAAGTTTAATGTCATTAAGGCTTAATTCATGCTGCTAATGATGGTAAATGAACTGATATTTGTGCATGACATTTTTCTTCAAAAAGAGAACAGAGCTTCACATCCGCTTGACAGCTGTCTTTCACTTTAGAAATGGAAAAAATCTCTATGAAGTCATTTTGACAGAGATCTCAGTCATGTTCACACTGACTGATGTAGCCTCCATAGGCCTAAACTCAGCCATGAGCATCTATGGCGATCCTGAGGAGTGTGGGTCTGTGGACGGGCTGGGATGGTTCTGATGGAGAGTGGATCTGTGTACGGGCTGGGATGGTTCTGATGGAAATGGACGTGTTGTCCTCAAACCCTCATGCTTAGGCGTGTGACAACTTAAAAAGACAAATAAATAAGCAGCGCCTTAAACTAGCCATTAGCTGGAGAAACACAAGCCTAACATAGTACCCACAAATAGAACAGTCTGTGTGTACACACACACACATAACACACACACATAACACACACACATGCACATGCACACATACATGCACACGCACACATATAACACACACGCACACACACACACACACACACACACACACACACACACACACATATAGCACCCCCACACACTCACACACACACACACCCACACACACACACACACCACACCACACACACACACACACACACACACACATATAACACACATACACACACACACACACACACTCACACACACACACTCACAACACACACTCACACACACACACACACACACCACACACACACACACACACACACACACACACACACAGGTCAGCCAGAGCAGACGTGCGTGGGATGGTAAGGTGGAGTGGGAGAGACAATGGAGGGGTGGGGGAGGGGCAGGCTGCAGGGTGTGGCAGAGAAGAGCTTACGGGACAGAGAGAGAGAGAGAGAGATGAGGGGAGAGAGAGAGAGAGAGAGAGAGAGAGAGAGAGAAAGAATGGCTTAAGGGGCAGAGAGAGAAAGAGAGGGAGAGAGAGATGAGGAGAGAGAAAGAGAGAGAGAGAGATGAGGGGAGAGAAAGATAGAGAAATGGGGGTAAATTAGGGGAAATAGGGACTGAGAGGCTGATAGAGTGGGAGGGAGGGAGAGATGGGGAAAGAGAGAGAAGGAAAATGGAGGCAAAGACAGGGAAAGGTGGGGGACGGAGAGGCAGATAGAGAAAGAGAGGTGGGGGAGAGAAAGATGGAGAGAGAGAGAGGTGAAGGAGGAGAGAGTGATGGAGGGAGAACAAAAGATGGAGAGAGAGAGCTGGAGGAGGAGAGCGAGAGTTGGGGAGAAAGGAAAAGAAGGCCCTAAAATGGGCTGATGAAGATGAAGAGGAAGGAGATAAGGCACTAGAGGAAAGGGGGAAAGAATGAGAGAATGATTGTAGGACACACACACACACACACACATACACACACATACACACATACACACATACACACAAACACTCACACACACACACACACACACACTCACACAGACACTCACACACACACACACACACACACAGACACTCACACACACACCACACACACACACACACACACACACACACACACACACACACACACACACACACACATGTATAGGGGGTTTACAATCCCAGTTGTAAGTGCACAGTGGGAGTGTAAAAACTGTGCTGCATTAATCAGGTTAGAGGAAGCGTGAGATTGTCAGATAAAGCGAAATGAGAAGCAGGAGCGGAAACATTGTGACAAATTAATATGGAAATTGAGACTAGTGAGGAGAGCGGGAGAGAAGTGTTGTTTGATTTCACATTATTCT
>NC_045155.1:27494952-27502452 GCF_900700415.2 Clupea harengus
CCCTCGGCCTCCAGCACCAGCTCCTCCGCCTGCTCTTCTTCATCGTGGTGTCAGACTCCGCTCTGGGCTCCATCAACATCCCCTCAGCCTGTGAGTGCAACAACAACATCCTTCCATCTTTACACAGCGTATAGGACTGATATATATATTATATATGAAGTGTTGTGATTGTGGTGGGTGTTTTAGATAGAGAAATATGATACACATATGATATTAAGAGATCTGGACAGTGTGTGAGGCCCCTGATTACTACTACAAGGAAATTAATGTATATAATATATATAATATATGTAATTAATATATAATTAATGTGTATAAACTGAATAACAGAACAGATACTGTAGCATACTGTAATCCCGGACACTTAAATCATATAGCAGTCTTTTAGTATCCAAAGACATAGGACTGCACAGCAAACCACAAACATATCCTGTTAACAAAGGACAAAGCACCACACATTGCCAATGTAATGGCAGGACTCAGACAGATTGCAAGAGTCTGAAATAAATAGCATCACGTGCTGCTAATTTGGTCAATGTGCTAACTGGCAGAGAGAACAACAGAATGTGCATTGGGCATTCAAATGTGTTGGCCAGCATTCACACGCGTCAGCACATTAGCGCGTTAGCACGTTAGCACTTTAGCTCTCTTCCGCATGTCTGTCTGTCTGTCTGATGGCCTACCTCAGCGGGGAGATGTTCAGGGTTGAGGAGGGGGTCACTGATACAGCAGCCTTGGGAAAGCCCTTCAAGCGTGACCCATGACCTGTGACCCCCACTGTGACCTCTCTCTCGCTCTGAGTGACAGGAAGCAAAACGATCAATAACACACCCATCGGACACTCAGAGGTCCTTCAGTGTCCCGATAAGTCAATTTGGGATTTATATGTGCTGCATGTGAGGGATTAGTCACTCACAGTCACGCACACACAGGAACACACACACACACACCCACACTCACACACACACACACACACACACACAGGAACACACACACACACACACACACACAGGAACACACACACACACACACACACACACCACACACACACACACACACAGGAACACACACAAGCAGACATACACACACACACACACACACACGTACACACACTTCCTCACCTCTTCTCTCTATCATATTAGTCACTCACACTCTCTTTCATAAGATCTGCCTGTTGTTCTGCCTGGTGTCCTAACTCCTCTTTTTTCTTCTCCTTCTGCATCTTGTTGTGCACACAGACAATATGAGAGACTGTAAGTGTTTTCTTCTCTTTTCCAAAGCATCACGCTAAATCTCAAAGCTCTAAATCCTTCTTCAACATATACTCATGTCCAGAAAGCACAGTGCCATTTACCAACATTTTTACAATCTACAGTAGTGTTTAGTTGAAATCATTGACCACAAACCATCCCTAGCTGGACAGCATCACCAGCATAATGTCAAATGCACATAGTCTACATTCAGAGGATGTAGTTATGTGACTATAATCTTAAGTGTTATGTGTGCCAGTGAGTTTTGCATTTCTCTCTGATACACAAGTATGTAAGTTGATTTGTCTGACTCTCGGTTGTTCTATTCTCTGTGTGTAGTGATCTTGCAACCTCCCGTCATCACGGAGCAGCCCGAGTCTGTAATAGCTTTCGGTCTGGATGACATCATTCTGCGCTGTGAAGCATCGGCCATACCAGATCCGAGGTCAGTAAGTGTGCTTGTGTGTGTTTGTATGTCTGTGCGCATGTGTGTGTGTGTGTGTGTGTGTCTGTGTGTGCGTGCGTGTGTGTCTGTGTGTTGTGTGTGTGCGTGCGTGCGTGCGTGCGTGCGTGCGTGCGTGTCTGTCTGTCTGTCTGTCTGTATGTGTATATGAGAGAGAGAGAGAGCTATTGCACTCATCTAGGTCAGTGTTTGTGTTGTCTGATGACCTCCCTCTCCATCTTAATTAGTAGCCACCCTCCTGTAGACAGGACACTGTCATCAATTACATCCCCTACTTCTTGCTATCCATCTGCTGTCTAAACCATCTTTTACCAGCCGTGTTTATCTCCCCCTCCTATTAATGCAGCCCATTCATCAGTAGAACCCATCCGTCTCGTTCCAGTCCTTCGCTCCACGGCTTGTGGGGAGAATGTTTTGTTTGAAACTTCAACACCCAGTCTTTTAGTAAGCAGATCATTGCTTTCCCCCGTGGCTCGAGCCTTATCATCAAAACCCACATCGAACCCATGCGCCCAGAAGAGCTTTCTCTGGAACCTTTCACTGAGGCACGAGCCTTTTCATTTACATCAGACCGCCATTCCCCCAGAGTGCCGTCTCTCCTCCGTCTCCCCTTCAAGCCAACGGTCTCTCCACGACCATTTTGTGATTTATAAACCTAGTGAGTCCCAGTGTGGCCATCGTTAAGACCCAGTGGAGCGTGAGTCAGGACTCTCTCTGGCTCAGCTCCTTCAAACTGCTTTCAAACAGTCACAGGAAGTTTTATGGCAAGAGGCTTTTAGCCGGCCGCTCATCAGACGGAATAGAGTAATGATTCTAACCTAATTTGAAACGGAAATTTCCATCCCCTTAATGTCTGTGTAATAAAGCAGTGCAGTTAAAACCTGCTGTCACAGGAGTGTCACCCTTCTTCTTTCTCCAGCTTTACGCGCACACCTTCACCTCTCCTCAATCCCTCTCTCTTGTATCGTTTAAAAAAATATAAAAAAATGCAGTGAGTCTGATTTTTACATGCCCGCCCTCACCTTTGCTTAACCCCTCTATCCTCGGGGAAGCCCCCTAATTACTAAAAAAAAGGGGACGTTTTTATTTATCTAGTTTTTATTTTATTTTCAGAGCTAATACTAATAATAAATACTAATACTTAGTGTTAATACTTCAGTGCTAAAATACCCTTTATCCCCATCTTCTCACTCAAGCCCCCAAAAAATAGAAAAGAAAATGAAAAAATTGTAAGTAACTGTAACTGTAAGTAGTGCCCCTCTG
The DNA here is from genome assembly GCF_900700415.2 of Clupea harengus. Lineage (NCBI taxonomy): Eukaryota > Metazoa > Chordata > Actinopteri > Clupeiformes > Clupeidae > Clupea > Clupea harengus. Next base: position 27,497,929 of record NC_045155.1, read on the forward strand.
CTACTGTGCTGTTAGCGTGTATGTGATATCAGACATAAACGTGTATGTGATATCAGACATAAACGTGTATGTGATATCAGACATAAACGTGTATGTGATATCAGACATAAAGGTGTATGTGATATCAGACATAAACGTGTATGTGATATCAGACATAAACGTGTGTGTGATATCAGACATAAACGTGTGTGTGATATCAGACATAAATGTGTGTGTGATATCAGACATAAAACATGTTTTAAGGTGGCTGAGTGTTGAGAGCCACACCATCACTCACAGCACTCCTCACTGCTACATGAAGTGCACATGTTTCCAGTGTGGCTTTGTTCTAGCCTCGGTCCAGACAGATTACATGCTGTCAGAACAGTCTCTCTCTGCCCGACATAAAAGACGTCTCACAGACCCTGGGCCCCCCCACTGGCTCAGTGAACACAGCCTGGAGCTTTGCCAGACAATGCTGCCCCCCCCCCCCCCCCCCCCTCCCCAAACTACCACCACCCCCTCCCTGGACCCGGGGGCTTGGTTGGCATGGGAATAAATTGCATCTCATAATCACAAGATAATAAAGACAAGACAGGATATGACATCATTAAGGAGAATGATGATGATCTCTGCTTTGTGTTTTTTTTCTCTCTCTCTCTCTCTCTCTCTCTCTCCTCTCTCCTCTCTCTCTACTCTCTTCTCCTCTCTCTCTCTCTCTCTCTCTCTCTCCCCACTCTCTTCTCCTCTCTCTCTCTCTCCACTCTCTTCTCCTCTCTCTCCCTCCTCTCTTACAAATGTTTTACTATCTGTCTAACTGGCCACAAGATTTTCCCTTTTTTCCTTTTAATATACTTAAATATTATCATTTATTTACTAACATAAATAAATACCTTCCTTCACACTCTCTCTCTCTCTCTGATAGCTATCGCTGGGAGAAGGATGGAGAACTGTTTGAAGAGCTGGAAGTCAACGGGACCCTGGCAGGGAATAAGTCTGAGTCGTTACGTTTCTACGAGGGCAAATATCGCTGCTATGCCTCCAACGAGCTTGGCACAGCCGTGTCTAACCTGGTGGAGGTCACCACAGCATGTGAGTTGGGTTTTTACTGCATTATAAAAGTCAAACGACTGGGTTTTGGCAACCATTTTCGCACAAGGTGGATGAAAATATATATCAAGAAAACATGATAGATGTCAAATAAAACGTACTTTAACAATCGCCATAAAATACAATAGAATGTCATTCAAAATAAACTGAAGAGAAAAAAAGAAAAACATATCTAAAGGTTTAATATGTAGTGTTGGTCAAAAATGGAAATGTTTATTGACCTCCCATAACTGGTGATGTTGTTTGACAATGCATCCATGCATCTTGGGCCTGTATTTGCATTTGTCATGGCTGGACAAAAGTACATAAATGTACTAAAAGGCCTGAAACAGAGATACCAAGTGCACAGGATGAAAACTACATATTGTACCTTTAAGCAGGAGAAAAGGACTAAGCTGGAACCATAGATCCTAGCATGCTTTCACAGAGAGGACATTTGTTCTATCCCCAATAGTATGGAGCATACACATGTAGGGCCTCCTCAGCCCGGTTAGGCAGACATGACTCAGGGTATCTTACACACTGACTCTCAGAAACAGTGCTTGTGTTCCACTCTCCTCTCTGGGCCTCCCTGTTACCTAGACAACCGTCACCAAGAGACAGGATGACATGATGTCACACAGCTGAGTCTGTGGCAAATATGAGAACCCCCCCCTGGGATCAATAGACTGCACTTCCGAAAATGTGTGTGCTTGGTTTCGTGACTGTGTATGTGCGCGCGCGTGTGTGAGCGTGTGTGTTTGTATGTGTGTATGTGTGTGTGTGTGTGTGTGTGTGTGTGCGTGCATATATGTGCGCGTGTGTGTGTGCGTGTTTGTGTGTGTGCGTGCGTGAGTGCGTGTGTGCGTGCGTGTGTGGATGTGTGCGTATATGTGTGTGTGTTTGTGTGTGTGTGTGTGTGTGTGTGTGTGTGTGTGTGTGCTGGCATTGTTTGGCTGGGGGAACAAAGGGCCAAGGGGCTTGGTGGAGACCAATGCCTTGTTAGAGGCACCACTTATCACACACACAAAAGACTCGTCAAATAAAGTCAGCTCATCAAAAACATGTCTAGTGCTGATATGTATGTCATGTGCCATGATACTAGCCTGGTTTGACTCACCACTTTCTCTAAACTGTTCAAATAAATGTCAAATAGGTCAAATAAATAAACAATATAAACATGATATCATGGTATCATAGTACTCGAATGTGAAGATAAATAAACACATTGAATAAAAATGTAATAAACACTGACATGTTTCCTCTGTGCCTTAGCGATCCCGACCCTGTCTAAGGAGAAGCCTCTGAAGTTCCGTAGGGACGAGGGAGAGAGTCTGGTGATGCCGTGTGACGCTCCCCCCGACGCCCCCCCTCACAAGTACCACTGGATGGACAAAGGTGTGACCCCCCCCCCCACCCACCCACACACACACACACCCACCGCACAGGCTCAGGGTCAGGGTCTGACTCAGCTTTTGTCTGAGTTGGACATAGTTCATGTGTGTGTGTGTGTTTGTCTGAGTTGGACATAGTTCATATGTGTGTGTGTTTGTCTGAGTTGGACATAGTTCATGTGTGTGTGTGTGTTTGTGTGTGCGTCAGTGTATGTGTGGGCTGCAGTGTTCAAGTTTTCAGCGGACGGGCTAATGGTTTTTAAAGAATGAAGCAGAGGGTTATTTCACCTGCTACAGCCTTCTTTTTTAATTGGAGGAGTCAGATACTGGGACCTGGTATTGATACCTACCCCACCCCCTCTCTCTCTCTTTCCCTCTCTCTCTCCCTCTCTCTCTCCCTCTCCTCCCCCTCTCCTCCCACTCTCCCTCCCTTTCTCTCTGCAGACGTCCAGCACCTCCCCAAAAGTGATCGCATCACCCCTGGTCTGGACGGCTACCTCTACTTTGCCAACGTGGTCCCCAGTGATTCTCGAAACGACTACACCTGTCACGTGCGCTACGACCTCGCCAGAAACATGATCTCCAAGGAGCCCATCACTCTCACAGTGAGCCCAAGTAGGTGCCAATACTGCCTCGCAAAGGTCACTCTAATCCAAAAATACTGTATCAATATAATAGTACTCAGTGTCTTAAACAAACGTCCACATGTACGTATATGCTAGGTATTATAGCTAGGATACGACATGTTTACTAATACAGTATATATAGCTTACGGTTGAGGTATAGTAAGGCATGAGGCCTCTACAGTACACACTGCTTGCACACTCCAGATGTCATACCACACTGAGTCGCCAAGCTATTTGCGTCACCACTCATGAGATATTGTGGCTGAGTTTAAACACATTAACACTGATTTGAGCCGTACTCACTGTTTTTGGACGTCTCAGATGTCCACCCATTGACTTTCACTGGCAGATGGCCACAATGCCAGATTTCATTAGAGAAAGACATGGGAAACGTGAGGTCAAGGTAAAGTGACTGGTGGCTGCATTAACTGCGCTGAGGTAAAGTGCTTAACTCTGTACTGTCCAATTTCTCCTGCTCTTTGTGAAGCTAATTCAGTCATAAGGCAGAGGAAGCCTCACATCCTGAAGCCATTTGGACCCCACAGCTCTTACCAGGCTCTCCGGGGACAGACCCTCGTTCTGGAGTGCATCCCCAAGGGGCTGTGAGTACTCTCTCCTTGCCCCTGCTGTGTGTGTGTGTGTGTGTGTGTGTGTGTGTGTGTGTGTGTGTGCGCGTGTCTGTGTGTGTGTGTGTGTGTGTGTGTGTGTGTGTGTGTTTGTGAGAGAGTGGATTTTTTAAAAGGAGTGTGATGTAGCTTTTCTTATGAATAAATAACTCTTCTGGAGTTGATTCTTGAGCGTTCCATTGACGTTGATGGAAGCATAGAAGCATTTCTATTTTTGAACAGCAAACACCCAATGCACACTGCACAATTCACACACAATTCCTGTGGCTCAACTGGTAGAGCAATGTGCTAACAGCACCAGGGCCATGTGTTTGGTGCCCAGGCAGGTCATGCTGTTATAAATGTATAACTGTACAATATTAAAGGTAACATTGAATATAAGCATCTGCCAAATGACTCAATCTAAATGGTTTAAACTGGGAGTCCATAAAAGCCTGTCATTATGGCATTATAGTTTTAGTCTAATCATGGGGGTCCCTGTCTTGTCTTGTCTTGTCTTGTCTTCTTTTCTCTTCTCATCTCTTCTCTTGTCTTCTCATCTCTTGTCTTTTCATATTTTCTTTTCTCTTGTTTTCTCTCCTTTTCTCTTCTCTTGTCATCTCATCTCATCTCATTAAATCACTTCTCATCGCATTGAATCTCTTCTCTTCTCTTCTCTTGCCTTGTCTTGTCTTCTCATTTCTTCTTTTTTCTTCTCTTCTCTTCTCTTCTCTTCTCTTCTCTTCTCTTCTCCTCTCTTCTCTTCTCTTCTATTGTCTTGTCTTGTCTTGTCTTGTCTTATCTTCTCATCTCATCTCATCTCCTGTCTTC